>NC_133867.1:11523246-11534001 GCF_044706935.1 Curcuma longa | reverse complement strand
TTCCCCGGCAACAGCGCCAAAATTTGACAACCCTAGATTTGCTATGCAATGTCACGAGTAGGGTTGCAAATTAGAATTTTTAATTTTTATCGAAAACCCACGATAAATGCAAATAAATGAAGTATAGGGGCCTCGAGTCGTGTTTTTCCAAGGACTAGTAGACAATTGCGTGAATTGAGCTTTCGATGTCGTTCTTTTTGGGTTTTCTATGAAAATGGGGGGTTTTGGTGTTTTTCGAATGAAATGTAAATTTAAAATGCAATCAAGTAAGAAAATGCGGTTGAAACTCAATTATCTCCTAATCACAACTAAACCTAAATGCTTAAGCCCAAACAATTGGAATCCTAAATACTCAAGTCAAACAAATAACAACACCTAGAAATCTTGAATGCTTGGAAGCCTAAACCTAGCAAATCTGATGAATAGCATGGAACACAACAGAAAATGGCACGGGCAATGTTTAACATGGCACGCTACAGTGAATTCAGAAACAATGGAGATTCGGTTAAAACTAAGTTAATTAAACTCTAAAACAATTCAAAATCCAAGCACAAGCTAATCGTTAAATAGTTAAACTAAATTGACAAGGTTTAATCAGAAAACAATTTCAGAAATGGGATTGACAGAAGCAAGGAAATGCAGAAATCAGAAATTGCAGTAATCAGAAACGCAGTAACATCCATTTCTTCCCATTTCCTTCGTGCTCCTCGGCTTGGTGTCAAACAAGCTGCCGGAATAACCAATGTGGCCCCGAAAACCCTTTTAGAAACTGGAATGCAACTGTAGGTGTGTCTGCTCGCGTCCGCAGTTCTGTAAACCGAAGAAAAACCCTTTCCCAGGCTATAGAACTCGGTACACAGCAGCTTTCAAGATTCAGATTGGGATGGTGATCCTCTCCTCGCACCGATGAAATGGATGACACCTTGAGCTTGCTCCTCCACCTTCAGAGAACCCCTCTTCCGATTTCAGAAGCTGATGATGCCGCCAATCACCGGAACAGGGACGAACAGAGGAATGCCGCGCCGGAGAAACCCTCGCCGTCGCTAGCTTCCAACCACCTATTTATACCCAAAGGACCGGTTCCAGCCTCCTCAAGGATCCAGAAGCACGCCGGATGTGGAAGAAAAGGACGGGAGCTCGCCGTTTGGTACGCTCCTCAGCAGAGGAGACGCTGTCGCGGGACGAAGCACAGTGTCGAGGGCGGCTCACTGTTCATCCGAAGGTTTTTGGTTTATATACTTTTGATTAATCAAGCGATCTGGACCTTTGATTTTAAATCCGACGGTGCTAGACTTGATCTGGCTTTAGGGCTCTAGGGTAATTTTTTGATCGGGCTCGATCTAGTCATGTCCTCCGTGTTAGCTCGATCAATTTGACAATTTTGACTCGATTTGACCGCGGTTGAGCTTGAGTTGGATCCGAGTTAGCCCTAAAATCAATAAAAATCCATTTAATGCCAAAAAATCACCATTAAATCACAAAAATTATATCAAACCTCAAATTATGCAATATAGGACAAATATGGTCAAATCGATTCAATAAATGATCATTTTCATGTAAAAGCCCAAGAATAAATCGATTTAAAATTAATAAAATCTCAATTCATCACCCCCTCTCGGTGACGATATACCCCAGGAAACGCCCGCTCTTTACGCCGAAAACGCACTTGTTGGGGGTTGAGTCTGAGCCCATTTTATCGGAGAGTGGCAAAGGTTTCTTCGATATCGGAGAGCAGCGTCTTGGCCTTGGGGTACTTGATAAGGATGTCGTCTACGTAAACTTCTACGTTATGCCCGATTTGTTACTGGAGATCTTATCCATGAGGCGTTGGTAGGTAGCACCAGCATTTTTCAAGCCAAAGGGCATCACAGTGTAGCAGAAAGTACCATCAACAGTGATAAAGCTAACTTTCTCTTGGTCTTCTACAGCTAAGGGGATCTGGTGATACCCCTGGTAAGCATCCAACATACATATGAATTCACAGCCAGTAGTAGAGTCAATTAGCTGGTCAATCCGAGGGAGGGGGTAACAATCCTTCGGGCAAGCTTTGTTGAGGTCGCGGAAGTCGATGCAGACTCTCCATTTGTTACCCGGCTTGGGGACGAGCACCACATTGGCGAGCCAAGGGGGGAATTGCACCTCGCGAGTATGTCCGGCGTCCTTGAGCTTGTCGACCTCCTCCCATATTACTAAATTTTGTGCTGGTGAGAAATTCCGCTTTTTCTGCCGCACAAGCCTAGATCCGGGCAGGATGTTGAGGCGATGCTCCATGAGATCTGGGGAGACTCCGTTGACTTCTTGTGGCGCCCAGGCGAATACGTCTCGGTTGTGGGTGAGGCTCTCGACCAAGGCTTTCTTGAGCTCGGGCGGCAAGTCTGAGGCCATCTGTGTGACGCGCTCCGGCTTCCCTGGCACTATCGGCACTTCCTCTTTTGGGCAAGCATGCCCTGGAGGAGATGCCTCGTGGAGGGTCTGAACCTCATTCTGGATAGTCCTCGCTCGCTTGTGCCCGACCTGCACAACATCCACGTAACAGCTACGTGTCGTACCTTGGTCTCCGCTTACCATCCCCACTTGATAAGCCACGGGGAACTTGATTTTTTGGTAGAAGGTCGACACGACAGCTTGGAAGGCGCTGAGGGTAGGCCTTCCGAGTATTACGTTGTAGGAGGAGGGCGCGTCTACTACCGCGAAAGTGACGCTACGGGTGCGTCGCAGAGGCTCTCCCAACAAAGACAGTGGGAGGTTGATTTGCCCGAGAGGTTGCTCCTCGTGCCCAGAGAATCCGAAGAGGGCTGTGGACATGGGGCGCAACTCGTGCCTGTCGATCTGCATCTGGGCGAAAGCCTCCTTGTAGAGGACGTTAACCGAGCTGCCGGTGTCGACGAAGACCCGACCCACATTATAGTTGGCGATGGTGGCCCGTATGACCAGGGCATCGTCGTGGGGCGTGGATACTCCTGCTAAATCCTGTGGGCCGAAATGGATGAGAGGACCAGTCTTACATACCTCAACGTCGTATGTCTCCAAGCTTCGATAGTGGGCCCTACGAGCGCGATGTGAATCTCCATCAGTGGATCCCCCGGAAATCATGTTAATGTTGCCGCGATAGGCGGCATTGCTGGGAGCTTCTTGGGGGGTAGGCGGACGTTCCCTGTGAGGTTCCTGGTGCTGCCGTCCTTGTCTGTTTTCTTCGTTCCGGGGGCGTCTCGCCGAGGACTTCTTCGAGGTGGCGAGGGATGTCGGCGACGCTCTCTATTCCGGTGAGGGGCAGCAGCCTCCGGAGACGGGTAACGACGTGGAGGATAGTCCCTTTGCCGGTGGTCGGGGGCAGGAGCGTGCTGAGGAGCAGGGAAGGGAGCTCCTCAGGTCCGTTGTCTTTCCTTCACCAGGCGGTTGATCTCTTGTGCAAGCTCCCGGCACTCATCGGTTCCATGCCTGTGAGTTTGATGGTACGTGCAAAACGGCCGGGAGGTGCCCCCGTCAGGCCAGGCTCCGTGGTGAAGAGAGGGGCCGAATCTACGGTCTAGACGATGCGTCCGCTCTTGTAGTTGAGCAACTTCGGGGGGGGCCTCTTGTCTCGGCGAAGGAGGGGCCGATTTCTTTTTTGGGCGGGAAGGGGGGCCTCCGTCTGTTTTTCGGGCTATCTGGGTTTCTTCCAGGTGTATGTACTTGTTGGCCCGGTCCAGGAGCTGCTGGTAACTTCCCGGAGGCTTTTTTACAAGGGACCTGAAGAAGTTCCCCTCTGCTAGTCCTTGCGTGAGAGCGCTAATCAGTACATCGGACGGAGTAGGAGACATGTTCAAAACCATCCCATCAAAGCGATGGAGATACTCTCTCAGAGTCTCCTTAGGCTTCTGCTTCAGGGCAAACAAGTCTAGGGGGGTCTGTTGGTACTTCCGGCAGCTGGCGAACTGGTGTAGAGGTCGTATTGAAGTCCTTGAAAGTCCGAATGGAGAGCGAGGGGAGATGCTGAAACCACCTTTGAAGCGGGGTCCGCCAGGGTGTTCAAGAAAACGCGACACTTTACCCCATCAGCGTACTGATGTAGTAGGGCCATATGCTCGAAGCGGCACATGTGGTCATCTGGGTCGGTGGTGCCTGAGTAGTCTCATTTACGGCTGTTGGAAATGGCGAGGAAGTTCTTGTTCCAGGATCTCTTTGGCGAATGGGGTATTCTCCTTTTCCTCCGTCGAGACAGTGGGAGCTTTACCCTTGTGGTCGGGTAAAGGGGCTTCTCCGGTGTGGGACTCTCGGGAATCCTCTCTGGCAGACGGGACTTCCCGTTGGAGGGAGGCTGCCACCTGTGGCGGATTTGGGCCAGGCGCAGGAGCTTGGCTAGCTGGTTGTCCGCCAGACCTGGGGCTGAGGTACCTCCCCCGTGGGCGGTGGCGGTGGCGCCGGCGGCTGCCGTTGCAAGCGCCGCGATCCTCTGCATGATCTGGTCCACAAGGTGGTCTAGTTGCGCGGGAGTCAAGGACACCCCTTCCCCCGGGTTCCTTTTGTCGGCCTGCCCACGACTGTCAGCAGTCCTTCTAGTGTTAACTATTACGACACCTAGCTCAGTTTTCCCACAGACGGCGTCAAAATGTTCCGGCCAAATGTCGTAGATGGTCAAGCCACCAGTCAATGGACTATCTAACAGGAGTGATCACCGGTTGGGACTCGACGGGGGGTCTTAGGGCACCTCTCTTGCGAAGGTATCCTGCAACACACTGAACAAGGGAGGTTAGACTGGCGCCCGGGGGATCCCGGTGAGCCATTCCGACGCTCAAGTTAGGGTTTTACTTTAGGGAAGTCAAAAGTAAAGGGAGTCAGACAGAGTTCTCTCCATACCTCCTTGCATGGTTATGAGTTACTCTTTTTATAGCCAACCTTTAAATTCCGTACGGGGAGGCGGCTACCTCGTGCCTCGGATGCGCCGCCTATCACTAAGAGAACCTTCCCTTTGTCGTAGATGGTCAAGCCACCAGTCAATGGACTATCTAACAGGAGTGATCACCGGTTGGGACTTGACGGGGGGTCTTAGGGCGCCTCTCTTTGCGAAGGTATCCTGCAACACACTGAGCAAGGGATGTTAGACTGGCGCCCGGGGGATCCTGGTGAGCCACTCCGACGCTCAAGTTAGGATTTCGCTTCGGGGAAGTCAAAAGTAAAGGGGGTCAGACGGAGTTCTTTCCATACCTCCTTGCATGGTTCTCAATTATTCCTTTTATAACCAACCTTTAAACTCCGTACGAGAAGGCGGCTACCTCGTGCCTCGGATGCGCCGCCTTATCACTAGGAGAACCTTCCCTTTGTCCCCCCCCCCCCCCCCCCCCCCCCCCCCCCCCCCCCCCCCCCCCCCCCCCCCCGTATTCTGAGCTACGTTTATAGGGAGCACTCGTAGGAGAAGGTGGGTCTGACTTCCCATGCCCGCTTCATGATAATGCGTGAGAGCCACGAGGTTAGAAGAGCACGCCACGTATAGGGACGAGAAGCGCCATTAATGCGATGGGAGTCACCATTAATGCGGGTGGGGGCGACTAGGATCGACGCCGAAAGTGTTTGTGTTCAGGCGGCATGCTGGTCTGGCGCCCTTCCAGTGATGGAGACAGTGGTGGGTGTCAGAAGGTCGAGGTTAGGGTTAAAACCTACCTGGATAGAGGTGGAGTGGCTGCGTTTGAAGGTGGAAATGACAGAGATGGGGCAAATCTTTCTAAAGGGGGAGGCCTCAGAGGCTGACCCTGGACCGGAACGCGGGGATAGGCTGAGATGGGGGAGCCTTCCCCAACGAGACGAGCGGATCCGCCGAGAGGGGAGTCTCTTCCGTCCGAGACGCGGGGCTCCGCCGAAAGGGGAGTCTCCTCTGCCGAGACGAGAGGATCCGCCGAGAGGATCTCCTCTGCCGAGACGAGAGGATCCGCCATCGAGGGGAGTCTCCTCTGCCGAGACGAGAGGATTCATCGAAAGGGGAGTCTCCTCTGCCGAGACGAGAGGATCTCCTCTGCCGAGACGAGAGGATCCGCCGCGAGGGGAGTCTCTTCCGCCGAGAGGGGAGTCTCTTCTGCCGAGACGAGAGGATCCGCCGCGAGGGGAGTCTCCTCTACCGAGACGAGAGGATCTCCTCTGCTGAAACGAGAGGATCTGCCGCCGTGGCTTGGACCTTGACCACACGCTTAGCCCCCCTTGACTTCCCGCATCACTTACAAATTGATTATATATATTAAGTTGACAGGCGAATATATAATTTTAGCAATAGAATGATTTTATGCAACACTTGTAATGATAAACGATTGGTATATGATCATTCATTATTAGTATACTCTCAGTTGAAAAGATTTCTTCTAGCTTTGAATGAGCATAATGCCCCTATCAATCTCCTAAGTTAAGAATGCTTTCTTTTCATAACATCAATTTATTGAGGTTGATAGGAATACATTATTTGATGGATTGAGACATGTTCCTGTTGAGATCTGCACCAGGAAGCTTCGACCGTCTTCTCCAGCAACAAGACCTCAAAAGGCCACGAAGGGGTTAGAGAGAAGGACCTGCGAGCACCACGAAGCCTGCGAACACAAAGAAGATGAGAGGGAAGGCCAGGAGGATCCTAGCGCGACCACTCCGATGCCTAAGTCAGTGGGTGAGAGAGCAAGAAAAAATGTAGAGGAAGGAATAGGGGAGCTGAGATTGCATACCTCTCTCTGATGACCAACTGACCTTTTATATGAGTCGATGACGTTAGGTCACATCAAAAGATGTGACTAAAATCCCATCGTCGTTATGAATGTGTAAGAGAATAGAGTATAGTCAGCACCGATGTCCCATCGTTGACTTGCATTTAAGGAAGTATGCTTCCATATCTTTTAGAAATTTATCATGATGAGCTGCAGCAGGGTTAGGAGGACATTCACAATCGTACGATGAGGGAGTTGTCTTTTCCAATATTAGAACAGACTAATGTCGTGGAGGGCCGATGGAGATCAACTCGGCTCGACAGCGTATCCGCGTAAGATCGGGTCGGCTAGAGGGACCTTTAGACAAGTGATTCGGTTTGGCCTTAGGGGACAAGCCCGGGCCGATTGGGCCTACTCGGGAAGGAGGTGTCCTAGGCAGCAAGGGGTCGAGCTGCCTGGATTCCACTCGGGCCATGCGATGGTGTCTTCTCTTCGGGAATGAGGGCCGATGTGATCTTGTCTAATTGATGTGAAGGGACGGGGGCTGGTACAAGGATCGTCCGAGCCGAATGGGACGGAGACGGTTCGGCCTAAATGTCCTGATAGGGCAACATTTCTGAGGGTTCGACTTGGTGCTTCAGGAGAACTCGGTTCGACGATTTCAAGCGACTCGACTCGGTCCAGACTCCATGTCCCGTTAGATTCGACTAACCATGATCAAGGCATACGACCATAACAAGACATATATTTTTTTGCCCCCGGAGCATAGCTGAGTTGATTACGACGGAGCAGAGTTACAGAAGAGGACAAGGATTCGAATCTCGGCGAAGCCGAGACAATATCCTCCTCCGTCGTGGTCAACTGTAGCTTTTCAATTTACCTTATCATAAATGATCATGGACCGACCGTATGAGATCGCTGGGTAGCGAATTTTACCTTTTTACAAAAAATATATATATAGACTTTCTCATTACATTGAGTTTGTGCTGCTCTGCAAGGATATTTAAAGAGTTATATGGATGTCATAGAAAATGTATCCAAAAACCTTCAACCCAATCATTATAAAAACTATACATTTTTTTAGATTATCACTTTTATTAAAAGATAACATATAAAATTTAGCAAGAGTACACTCTTCCCATTTATTATTAAAACTAATTTATCAATTAAATCCTCATAGAAATTTGAACCATGACCAAGGATGACAATCTCATAGTCACTATATCTTATTTCATCTTATTTCAAACATGGTTATAGATCCCACTATATGCAGTGTGTCATGTTGATTTCAAATACATTATTTTTTAAAAAATTACTTCATAAAAATTTCTTCAATTGATGAAAGAGGTCATTAAAACAATATGGGATGTTAACTATTAAGACGTCATTCGTACTTTTAAATTTATAAAAAATTCATCCTACCTTCAAAATTAATTAAGTCCAAGATTTAAATATTTAAATTATAAAAAAATATATATCTTTGAGACCAAGAAATAACTAATGCGTTTGGAAAAGCCGAGGAGATACTATGAGTTGAGAACCATACTATGAATAAAAATTCTAATCGTTTCTTTTATATATATATATATATATATATATTTATTTATTTATTTGAACAAATGGATCCTTAATATCGGAAGCCGATTTAAATAAACATCAAATTGTCTTGTCCTTGAAAGCGACGTCAACATCGTTCAAAAGTCACGTCCACCCTTCGCTCTCCGCCACTTCCATGGTTAGATTCCTTCGGAATGCGTCTCACTGGGTTTAATGCTTGGAGCGTGGCAGTCGGCTGTGCTGGTCGGACACGTGGATCCCAATTTGATAATGGGCTGGAATGTAGGTGCCAGTGAATCCTCCTGATTTACCCTCGCTGGCCGATAGGGACTCTAGTTGAAGGCCGTGGGACAGGACCGATCAGCCAAGGGGACTAGTTGGTGCCAAATGCCCAGATACCTCTTGTAAATTAAAAAAAAAAAAAGTCACGTCCACCGTCCACCGTCCACCGTCCACCGTCCACCGTCCACCGTCCACCGTCCACCGTCCAGAGAAAGACGAAGGATCCTGTGCAACAACTCGCATCTTAATGCCGAGACAATATCGTAACCAACGGCTATCGAGTGCTCTGTTTCCAGCGAACGGTTCAAATTCTAGTGCGGCGCGGCACATTCATTATATCTCGAATCCCCCACTTTTTTCAAAAAGTAGCAATTACCCGTTGGATCCCTCGCCCGGCAAAAGTTCTTGTCCAAGTGCCACGAAACCCCAGCCATCGCCGACCAGGATCGGTCGATCCATGGCGCACGTCAATGCCCGCCAAGGCGACGCAGTCTGGCTTCCTAGGCCCGTTGAGGAGTTACTCCACCGGATTTGTGTCGAGCAGTCGCTGCCTCCGCCGGACCCTGGGGCCAGGAGGGCCCTGGCCGACCTGGGGGAGGCCGTCGCCTTAGACGTCCTGATGCAGATGTCAGGAAGAAGAATAAGAAATTTTTCTGGTTTCATCTTGCACATGGCGAATAACTTCCGCCCTATACCCACCCAGGAGAGTGTCGCTTTGTCCTTGGGCTCCTCCTCTCCTTCGCGCAGCTGTGGCGTGTGTTCCGGTAATGGATTTCTTCTTCTTGTGCCCGAACAAAACAGTTTTACCATAAATTACAAAGTTTCCATTTAAGAAATATTTATTTAGAGTAGGAATTTGTTGCTGTCTGCATACAAATTACTCAGAAAATTTTGGTTTATCTTATGCTGCAAAACAGATGAATCACTTCAGAGCGATCCTAGATACGTGGAGCCGTTGTCATCTGGGCAGTCAATAAGTTCTCAGCTCGTAGCACTGGGCCAGCTTGAATTCAGGAAGGCTTTTTTGATTCTAAGTTATTTAGGAAGGCAAGTGATTTGTGCTTTTTGTGTAATATATTCTTAGTTCCCCATGTTTCTAATGTTTCTAATCACAAGGAAGAATCACGACACTTCTCTCATTAAAGTTGGTAAAAGCTTTGCACTAAATGCAAATGAAGCTTTAGTGCATCAGTGTCTCGTGTTATCTCACCTCACATTGTGGGTGATGGAAACTCCGACGAGCTTAAAGTGTCTACATCACATTGGCCAATCAACACTTGAAATCATGACCAATCAACCGTGCTAGATAGTATGACTAGATGTTATAATCCAACATAGCGGATACATTTCAACAATTTTAGCATGATTATCTCAATTATCTTCTTGTCCTTTTTAGGTACAAGTTAGAAGAAACTATATCAGTTGAATTTATCAAGCAAATTCAATCGTTGAACATGAATCAGTTTGAGTCAGTTGTTTGGGAGGAATTGGGGTCTAAATGCATTCCGCTACTTGATAGGTGAAAGGTAAGTTTGCAGTTTCTCTAAAATTTTATTTATGCTCATTCCTAAATTAATAATTATTGTTCTCTGTAAAATTATTATTGTTTATTGTTGTTGCTGTTATTATTGTTATAATTCATGAATTAACATCTCAATTTGGTAGATTCTTTGTGATTTTTTATTTTCTGATAGAAATAGTGTACAAGCATATGTAGAATTGTTCCAAGGATATGTCTAATATTTTCATTCATTATGTTGCAGTGCTTGGACTGGGATTCCAGTAAGGCTTATATATACCATTGTCATGTTGATTTAGAGGGAAATGTAATCTTTAAGGTATGGTACTAGTTTTCCCCTCTTTCTTTTGTTTTTGTTTTTGTAAATATTTTTTTGTTATTCTATTTCTTCTTTTAGCTTGAGCCACTACTGGACTTCTTTCATTCCTATTGTCATGGTATTCAATTTCCAGTTGAGTTCATGAGTCTAAGCTCTTCAAGATTCTTGACTGCTTATTCTCCTAGTCACTAAATATTTTGGAGTTCACAATCTCTGCATATCGTGGCATCCTTTTTTCAGCATAATTCACCTTGATTCTTTTCCTCTTTAGCAATATCTATTTCTTACATTTGCAGTAAAAGTACTTTTTGTTCCTACTTAATTGCCTACTTTTAGAGTGCCTACTCCATTATTTGTTCTACATAATCTTTTTTACTTCAGGAAACTACAAGAGAGATGCAACTACTAAGCACCTATAACTG
>NC_133867.1:11419773-11523146 GCF_044706935.1 Curcuma longa | reverse complement strand
CTAAACCCTAAATCATAAATCCTAAACCTTTAGAATCCTAAACCCTAAAATCCTAAATCATAAACCGTAAAGCGTGAACCCTAAACCCTGATAGCCAACCCTAAAACCCTACAACCCTAAAATCCTAAAACCCTAAACCCTAAATCCTGAACCCTAATCCTAAACCTTAAACTCTAAACCACTAAACCCTAACTCTAAATCCTAAACTCTAAACCTCTAAAAATATAATTAAACCAAAACCTCTAAAATCCTTAAACTAGTCAAGGAAATGAGGAGGTGACCCACTTGAAAGGGTTATTAATGCAAAGAGATCAGGAAATGATACAAAGAGATGAGCAAATAAAACAAACACATCAACAAATGAAACAAAGAGATCAAGAAATTAATAGATTGCGAAGACAACAAGACCTGATCTTGCAACATCTTCAGTTGCCCATTCCTGACGACGATGACGATGACGATGACGACGACGACCACGACGATGATGATGCTGGTGGTTCCCCATGAGTTTTTTGTATATGAATTTTTTATAATTATTTTTTTATTTATTTATCATTTTATTAGAGTTGCAAGTTAATCATTCATATATTTGTAGTAATACTGTTTATTTTTGTTTAAACAGGTTTTCTAAAAAAAATTCAGAAAAAGGTAAATCTTTACATATTTAGTTTAATTTATAGATTTAAGTTTTAATTTTAAGCATGATACTTTCTCTTTATCATATTTTTTTTGCAGGAGAAGAAAAGATAACGACAGAGAAGGCAGTAGAGTCTCCGGAGAGCACCGACCACGATGATTTGATTATATCTTTTCTTCATCTTCAGACTTTGTTATATTGGTATTTTGTATGGATTTGATGGATTAGTTTGTAGACACTTTGTATGGATACTTTGTACTTCGTATGGATATTTGCATCTTCATTTTGATGCTAGGATGATATGGATTGTATATATCGATGTTATGGATTGATATTATGTATGGATTGATATTATGTTATAGATTGATGTGATGTATGGATTGATGTATAAATGAATGTTGTTGGTATATGGATATTTGTTATTGGTGTATGTTGATATTTGTATGTGATAGGTAAAATATATTTTGTGAATCGATCCATTTAGATCGATATTTGTATGTATTTATGAAATAATCAAGAAATAAATAGAATCTATGGGAAAAAATTAAATTTTACGATGAATTTTGCAACAAAAATCACTTTCGTTGCAAATTGGCAAATAATTTTGCGACAAAAATATGTTCATCGCAATTCTATCGTAACCTACTATTTATCAAAATTCTGTAACGAAAAACACGTCAGCGCTAAATTCGTTGCCAAATTGGCAACGAACTACTAGTTCGTCGCCAATTGGCAATAAATTTTGTTCATTGCCAATTGGCGACGGGTTCGTTGCCAACTAGTAGTTCTCACCAATTGGCGATCCGTTGCCAATTGGTGACGAAGAATGTTGCTAATTGGCAACGAATGTTATGACGAATCCAAATTTTTGTTGCAGAAATTTACGATGAAAAAATAATTTTTATTGCTAATATTTGCGATAAGTTATTCGCAACGAATTTAGATTTGTTGCAAAATTCGTTATTGCAACGAATTTTTTATCAAAATTCGTTGTCAAAATTCATTACAGAAGTAGTTTTTTTTGTAGTGTGTGTGGGTGCGACCAGGACTAGCTAGATAGCTATCTTGGGATACTGTCCCTCCCCCTCACGTGTAGTTGGTTTGTTATTAGAGTGGGTGATTCTTGTCGTTCGCTCCAGTTCGTTGTGTGTATGTTTGAGGATGTTGAGTGCAGATAGTGACCAAGCAACTAGATAGCTCCCCTGAGATATTTTCTCCACTCCCCACTCATGTGTAGTGGTCTATTTTTGGAGTGTGTGCAGTTATCTTGTTGTGCGCCCCAGTTCATTGGGTGGGTGTCTGGGGGTGGCGAGCCGACAGTGGCCATGCGTATTGCCATGTGTTGCATGTGTGCATGTAGTTGTTGATAGTTGTTACTACATTTATAGTTGTTGCACTTGTTTGATATATGGTTGTTGTATGGTATAACATTACATGCATTGCTTACATTTGCATAATTCCTATTACCTGTTAGTTGTTCGTTGTATATTGACCTTTTTCATTATGCATCATTTGTTAAGACTGTATACCTTTGATATCCATGCTGATATATATGTTGTGCACTTTTAGTCTAGTACCCACTAAGTATTTTATACTCACCACCCAGACCCTGGGATTTTTCTGTCTCCGCAGGTAGTAGATAAGGATATTATAAAGCTTGGAGTTCTACCGGACTGCCCCCATCTACAGCAAGAGTTTGTTGGTCTTTGTGTAGTTTTCGATTTGTAATTGGATGTGTGGTTCAGATTGTTTTCGAATTGTGGTTTGTGCATATTTGCTCAGTTTTGTGATTTTAGTCTTGTGCGTATTTATGTTGTGGCTTCATGGTAGATTTGTTGTTTGTTTTTGTTGAGTGCACTATCGATATGCTTGAGGGTTTCGTTGTTATGTAGTTAATGTATGTGTGGATATGTTGTTGTAGTCGTGTGGGCCTTTATCTTGTCATTTCAGCAGTTATAGACATATGTTGTATTGTAGAGCAGCCGTGTGGACCTGCAGGTTAATATGTACTCAAAAAAAGTTGAATTGTTACAGGGAAGATGCTGTCAAAATTTTTCGAACAGACGTCTCTCGAGACGTGATAATTTTATGGTATCAGAGCCAAGTTTTACGATCGATATGCAGTTTTTCTGGATTTGTCATATTTTTAGTCAATTTGATACCAATTTTATGGTATTAGAGCAAGTTCGGTTCTTTTGGGATTGTACATCTATGGTTTATCTGATACCAATTTTATGGTATCAGAACATGCTTTCGGAGTCAATTTTAAATTCTTTGTATTTGTCGTCATATTTTGGTTTATTTGATCCAGATTGTGAGATGAGACAGGCAACAACATGATCTCTCCAAGCATTGTAAGTAAGACTAACTTGTATATCTTATTCATTTCCTAAAATGTATAGTAGTTGTGTTATTAGGTGATATTATTATGGCCCCTGATGAATATATTCATCAGTCGACAGCAATATCGCAGAGTCAGCATCATCTAGAGTGGAGGTAGACCATATCCCCTTCAGATACTCAGCCGCCCCGTGTGGAATTCAGACACGTTGATGCTACGACCAGAGCTAAGGCACAACGGAACGAGAGATCAGTCATTCGAAGCATAATCTGAATTACTATGGTATTTCTGCGCTATAGTACGTAAGTAGGAAATTTGAGAATCAAATTTTTGTTAGTGGAGGAGAATGTAAGATATTAGAAATTTTATGGTTAGGATTAACTAATTAAAGGCTGAATTTTTAATTGGGTCGGATTAAGTGCGTTGAAGTCCAAATTAGCCAAGCCCATTTAGGTTAATGAGTCGGATCTAGAATTAGGTTAAACGCGTAAATTGCTAGTGGTAGAGAATGGAACTCGCCTTGCGAAGATGAAATTAATGAAACAGATCTGGGTCAAATAAGAGGTCGTTTGGTTAGTGAACCAAACGATTCAGTTTGAACCAACTTGGTTTGATTTGGGATGGAAGAAGTTTTGACAAAATAAATGGGATAGGAAGATTCGTCTTGCGAAGACGAATCAAATAAAACCTGATTTGGATCAAATCGGAGGTCGTTTGGTTAGTGAACCAAACGAACCAAGATTGAACCTGATTCACTACAGTAACCGATTCAATGGTTACAATAAATCCTAGGTTTTAAGTTAGCCCAAATCCTAACCCTGGTTGAATGTTATTGTTTATTCCTCGTTAAAACTAAATCACGATTATTGTTACCCAACCCGTGACCTTCCCTTCCGCGCTCGACCCACAACGTCGACGATCA
Organism: Curcuma longa; assembly: GCF_044706935.1. NCBI lineage: Eukaryota > Viridiplantae > Streptophyta > Magnoliopsida > Zingiberales > Zingiberaceae > Curcuma > Curcuma longa. The sequence continues at coordinate 11,519,246 of NC_133867.1, read as the reverse complement.
GGTTTGCCAGAATCGACGTGGACGCCATCGCACGCTCGCATCCGGCTCCAAAAACCCCGCGGCTATCAGGCATTAAAAGTCGAGTGATGGATTCCTCAGCCTGCCCGTGCTGCATTTTCCCCTCGCGATCGCCCTTCGCCGCGACCCTCCGTCGCACGCCCGTGATTGCCTTCTGCAAGACCCCTCGCCGTGCCCTCTGCTCGTGTTTGGCTCCCGCATGGAGAAGACCAACAGCCGACACCGCCTTCCCCGCCATTGCTATCCGCGTGAAGACCAACGCTGTCGTTGCCTTCCTTCACTGCCCGAAGACGCGCCGTCGTCGTCCCCTGCCGACCAGCGCCACCTCCTCCCTCTCTTTTCTGGTCGCCACCGCTTCCTCCTTCGCGAGAAGCCCTCCAACCAAAGAGGAATCTAATTTTATTAGGGCAATAGAGGTAAGTCTTTAATTGAGCCAAATCTTCTAGGTTGATTTAGAGATTTGAATTTTAGGATGTCGCGTTCTATTCAATTGGGTTTCGATGAGAGTCGGAGTTGTGTCAGGGCAGGGGATCAGATCAGAGCTGAGGTAAAACTTCTTTGAAATCCGATTAGGTTTGTTACATGATAAATTTTGTAACCGGTTTGGTTATTAGATGTGGTGGTCCTGTTGGTAATTAAGATCGGTTGGTAATGAAGATCAAGTAGGTTGCTGTTAGCCTTAATTCGATTAGGATTTGGTTAGGTTTGGTACTGAATGAAATTAGCTTGAATGTAATTGGCATGGATTTAATTGAATTTAGTTGGATTTGTTTTAAGAGCTTAAACCGGTTGATTAAAATATAGGTTGATTCTAATTGGAATAGGATTAATTGAGATTAGGTTAATTATTAATTTAGGTTGTATCGGTAGCTTTAGATTAAGGTTTGCTTATAGTTAAACAAGTTTAATCAGATAATTAATAAGTCAGTTAAAGTATGAATTAGTTTAATATTTAGTTAATCAGTTTAATTAGATTAATTGGAAATGATGAGTTGATTTGAGTTAGGGTTAATTCTTGATCCGGTTAAGTGATTAAATTAGGTTAATTTAATGATTATGGTTAAGTATAGATTGAACTTAATCAGGTGTGTGTGAGTAGTGTTAACTGAACTTGGTTGGGTTAATCTGGCCAAATTGAGTTAATTGAATCTGGGTTAAGTTAGTGTTTGATTCGGTTAAGGTTAACTCGAGTTAACTAGACTTGGTTGGGTTAATCCGATCGAGTTGTGTTAATTTGATTTAATTAGGTTAATCGGATTGAGCTGTGTGTCGGTTGAACTTGGTTGAATTAGTCTAGACTGGGTTGGGGTTACCTTGCTGTAAAAATTTAATATAATATTGTATTTAGAGGGTGTTACATTTTTATAAATTACACGACCTTGATTTGTGGATCTTGTTATACGGAGGAGTTCTTGTACCGTTATTCGTCATACCAGGTGGGTACTCCTGTGCTTGGTCAACACAGGTCTTTTCGTAGTGCATGATTTATTATCCTGTTGCTATCTTATTGCATTTGTTGCTTGATATTTACTATTGACCTTGTTATGATCTAATTATCTTTTATCAGTCTCATTAATTGTTGTTAATCTGCAATGACTTATTATGATTGATGTTGAGAGATGTAGTAGTTATCTGTTGAACTGAGCATGAATCATAACATGTTGTTATTGTTGGCTCTCACTAGACCATTGTTGATAGTGGTACAGTGAGAGCATTATAGCACTATGTGGGTGCGACCAGGACTAACTAGATAGTTATCCTAGGATACTGCCCCTCCCCCTCGTGTGTAGTCGGTCTGTTGTTGGAGTGGGTGATTCCTATCGTGCGCCCCAGTTCATTGTGTGGGTGTCTGAGGATGTTGAGTGCAGACAATGACCAGGTAGCTAGATAGCTCCCCTGAGATATTTTCCCCGCTCTCCACTCACGTGTAGTGGTTTGTTGTTGGAGTATGTGCAGTTGTCCTGTCGTGCGTCCTAGTTCATTGTGTGGGTGTCTGGGGGTGGCAAGCCGACAGTGACCATGCATATTGTCATGTGTTGCATGTGTGCATATAGTTGTTGGTAGTTGTTACTGCATTTATGGTTGTTGCACTTGTTTATTGCACTTGTTTGATATATGGTTGTTGCATGGTGTGACAATACATGTATTGTTTACATTTACATAATTCCTGTTACTTGTTAGTTGTTCGTTGTATATTGACTTTTTTTCATTATGTATCATTTTTTGAGACTGTATACCTTTGATATCCATGTTGATATATATGTTGTGCACTTTTAGTCTAGTACCCACTGAGTATTTTATACTCACCACCCAGACCCTAGGGTTTTTCTGTCTCCTCAGATAGCAGATAAGGATATTATAAAGCTTAGAGTTCTACCGGATTGCCCCCCATCTCGCAGTAGGAGTTTGTTGGTCTTTATGTAGTTTTCGATTTGTAATTGGATGTGGTTCGGATTATTTTCAATGTGTGGTTTGTGGGTGTTTGCGCGGTTTTGTGATTTTAGTCTTGTGTGTATTTATGTTGTGGCTTCGTGGTAGAGTTGTTTGTTTTTGTTGAGAGCACTATCGATATGCTTGTGGGTTTCGTTGTTATGTAGTTGATGTATGTGTGGATATGTCGTTGTGGCTGTGTGGGCCTTTATCTTATCATTTTAGCAGTTATAGACACATGTTGTATTGTAGAGCGGCCGTGTGGGCCTGCAGGTTAATATGTATTTAGGGAAAATTGAATTGTTACAGGGAAGATGCTGCCAAACTTTTTCAAACAAACGCCTCTCAGGACGTGACATTTCAATACGTACATAATTACATATGAAAAGATATACACTAATTATGATCCAATCATAATTTCTCTCACACTATGCATTGTATTGTCAACTTCATTAATTATGTTTAAAATCTAATCAGATACATAGATAATGTACATTCAAATAGTAATTTTATTTATCTAATAAATAGTAAATTATCTATAACGATTATCTTAGAACACCTTTCAAATATAACAATTTGTGACTGAATCTTGAATGTTTAGCAAGAACCCACCCCTCAAAAATCTCACTAAGACCATAAAATATGATGAACCCATTCACAATCTTCTTGCTTGATAAATGCTTTAAAGTATTATAGTTTATATCCTTAAACCTTGGGATTTTTGTTATACGTTGTCGGTTTGTTGCTGTGGTGTTATATCATTGGTTTGTTGCTGTAGTTTGCTATTTTTATATGTATGTGTTGGATTAGTGAGTGGTCGTTGTTGGTGCAATAGGTTGTGTGATGAACTTGTGATTATGATTGGAACTCATGTTGAATATTGAACTTGTGTTATGAGTAATTGATTGGTATTCAATTGAGATGTTGATGTTGTGAACATGTTCAAGTTGTTTTTAATAAACCGGTTAATAGTATGATGATGTGTGGTGTGTAGATTGGAACAATGCTTGTGAAATTGTTTGTGTGTTATTGTTACTTAGATGTAGTGTGAAATTGTGTGTATAAGATTCATAATGCATATTGTATGAGTGATTATATATTGTATGTTGTAATTTATGTATATTGCATGATAATTAAATCTATGTTGTATTTTAACTTGTGATAATGAATAAAATTATAGAAAAGATTGTTGTTGTAAATGAAACATGTTTTATATAGTGATGAGTGTTGTTTGCCATGTTCTTGTTTGTATTAATAAATTAATGATGTACCATGTTATGTGAAGATTAGATAATTCATGTTTAGTTGTGTATGTATTGTAGAGCAATTTGTAAATTGGTAAAACTTGTTGTAACTTGTAATTGTGAATAAATGGAGTTGTAGATAGCTAAGAATAAATAAAGTTAACAAATAAAATTCCACATCAAATGTCTAGAATAACTCTCTATCATTGAGTCCATGACGCCCGCCCTTACACAGGCCTAGACGGACGCTCAGTTAGTTTGCTTTTTCATTCATACAATTAATCACATACGGAAACCATGAAACTTCGCAGCGGAAAAACATAAAACATATATACATGGCAGTGATTTCATATGATAAATCAACATATATATTATGCATCTATTGTCTACCTATTAAGTGGATATTAAAACATCTTAACAACAACATTTAATATAAAGTTAATTCAGACATTCAGCATGCAAATATAAATTCATATTGCCGAGCTTTGCCAAGTCACCACCACACACATCTTCATCAGCCTTTTCCTGCTGCTTCCCTTTATTTAATGACTGCTAGAGGGATCTGCAACATAAGAAAGTATCTATAAGCACAAGGCTTAGTAAGCTCCTTTCCTACTCACAAAATCCACACGTCACATACAACATATCATTTCATAACCATATAAGCATGGAGACATTTAAACATTGCATAAAGCACATGAACATTAATCTTTCCTCCTTAGCATTTAAAATCATAAACATACAATTGATGGAAATGCCTTTTTAAAACATAATATTCATAATAGATCAACATAATCATCATCATCATTGTTTGGGATCCCTGGCTTGGTACCAATGCGCGCTCCCTAATAGAACTGGGGTAGCGAGCCACCAGCCCTACGAGGGTAAAGACCTTGGTCTTACCAGGCCCAAGACCTTGGAATTGGTCACCTGGATTTTCTTTAACGACAACCTTGGAAGTCGGGTACCAGCCATGCATTAAAGTAAAATAATGTTGTACATGCTTTCTTTTCATTTTCATCATGAATGTTCCTTTCATTTCTTTAAAAGACCTTGGTCTTTAACATAGCTTAATGAACATTCATGCATCTTTTCATTTCATATAGCATGTTACTCATATCATGATCTCATTATTAAGCCTTGGCATGAGATAGCATTATTGAAACCCTTATTCGACCAAAATCCTAATTCTTATAAGGTTGGTCATATTGGTCCTTTATGTTACATAGACTTATTCCCTTTAACATCCACCCATGTTTAGCTATAATCATGGTTAATCATACTAAAACCTTAACCCAACTAAACCCTAATTTCCCTAGGGTTAGCCGAATCTTCCTAGGGTTTCTTAGGTCCTTCGCCTAAACCATACACTTTCATACATCATATTATCATAAGTCCTTAACTAAGGTTTGCAACTACAGTTGAGTTTAAAACCCAACTCTTCCTTAGTTATCATCATGTGGCCGAAACCTAACTATAGGCGAACCTAGGTTAAGGTTTAACCACATAAACTTTAATCATCATAATTCATATCTTGCAACCTTAGTTAGGTTCATAGCATGAATTAAACCCTAAGTTTCTTGTTTGGCCGAAACATCAAGGGTATGAAACATGGTTTAAAACTAACCAATTGAACCCTAACACATGATAAACCTAACATATGCCACCTTTACTTTGTTAGGGCATCCTTGAAGCCCTAACTCCCTATTGGCCGAAACCTATCTTCATGGAAACTCCAAATTTCTTTAAAACATGAAGGCTAATTCATTCCATAGAATCATCATATATCATTTGTTTAACAAAGCTTGTTTAAACATGGCTTTAAACCCCTAAACCTTTATATAGCCGAAACCCTAATCAACATAAGATATCATCATATAGCATTAATATCATTAGTTAGGTTTAAAAACATATCTTAAAGCCCTTAATCTTGAAGTTACAACATGCAACCATGAATTAAATTTAACCACATGAACCCTTCATCATCATAAGACCTCATTACATAACATTTGATACCATAGATTAAATTCAAAACATAACCCAAAGCCTTAATCTTTTCTTGGCCGAATTATATAAGCATGCAAAACATGAGTTAGGTTTAATTACATGGGTGCCTAACTCATCATAGAACATCATCATATATCCTTTACACTCATAGTTAGGTTAAAATATAACCTAAATCCATTTTACATGACTTGGCCGAAACTTCAAGAGCATGAAACATGAGTTAGATCTAATCATATGAACTCTAACAACATGATAAGAGATCATTCAACACATATGAAACCTTTAACATAACCTAAAGCCTTTATTTTTTTCATGCTTGATCAAACACCCTACATCCATGAATTCCTTGGTTAAATCTAACCACATATAATCCTAGGTCATGATAAGAAATTATCTAGTATTTTGTAAAGCCTTTAGTTGGTTTAATCCATGCTTTGGCCGAAACTTCAACATGGTTTCATCATGGTTTTTCAATAATAACATAAAAACAAACCTAAACTCCATAAGATCATCATTAAGCGATTACGTTGCAGGTGAGGGGAGACTTACACTTTGTTCTTTGATTTACCTACAAAAGAAAAGAAACTCTCTCTTTCCTTGTTATCTTCTTGGTGTCCTTCCTTCCTTCCTTCCTCCAAACTTTCCTAGTCCTTGGTTTAAGTTCTTTGCTTGGACAATATGGTGATGAAAACACCATTAGACCTCTCGGCCCAAAGAAGTACAAATAACAAGGAAATGAAGTAAGAAAGAAGAGAAGAACCAAACTCTAACAAGAACTTACCTTCTCTTTTGCTCCAACCTTCCTCCCTAATTCTCCCCCTTGGATTGGACACTTTGTGGATGGAAGAAGACCTCAAAGTCTCGGCCACAAGATAGGAACAAGAAAGGAGAAAGAAGACTTCGGCAAAGGAAATGAGGAAAGAAGCAAAATGGAGAGAAAATAGTATAAGTAAGGGAGTTTCATTTACCCTCCTGTAACTCCTCCCTTAAATTCCTTTTAATAACCCCCCTTTCTTAAATGCCTCTCTTGTAACCCCCCTCCACATCACCATTTTCGAAATTCAAACAAGCAAATGAGGAGGAGAAATATCCCTAATTAAAAAAATACACAACCCTCCCCATGAAGATTTCGGCAACACTAAAATAAAGAAAGGAAAAACTTAAATTGGGTGATAAACATAATGAAGAAAGGAGTTGGAAATTGCCATTTGTAACCTCTTTTTCCTTTACTCCCCATAACTTCCCTTCATAATGCCAATTCCACCTCATCACATGAATTTCATCCACATCATCATGAAATTTCGTTCAAGAGAAATGAAAGAAAATGTAAAAGGAATTCACTTGCATGTGTAACTCCTTGCATTTAAAGAGGATGATGTCACTTCGCATTTAAATCCATTCCCCCTTATGCTTCTTACAAGAAACATTCATTAGTACCTATGGTTATCACATGCACTTTCTAAGGCTTGCTATACATTAGGTCCAAGGTTCAATCCTTGGCACCAATCATTTTCTTTCTTTTTTTTCCATTATTGGCCAAAGCCACATAAGATCAAGCCCATCAAACATTAAGCTACTCTCTTTACTTACATGGTGTCCATGTAAGGCCTATTAGTACATTCGCTAACTTCCATACCCTAAACTATCATTCCTTGTAACCTATTCAATATTAAGGAAATATTGAAAGGGGTTTTGCGGGGCGTTACAGGAACCCTAGCTTGGAGCGTCGCCTGTTGTTTGACACCGCCGATCGTGGCACTTTCCCTCTGCTCTTCCCCTATTCTGCCGCCTTCCGGAGCTGCAACGTCGCCTCCCAGCCGCGACGCCGTTGCTGGCCACGATCTCTTCGGCCTACTGCGACCCACCGTCCTGCCCGGCCCAATCGCCCCTCTGGTCGATCTCTTCTTCCTCGTGTCATCCCGTAGCTTCTCTTAAGCCGCGTGAAGGAGGTGAGGAGAAACCCTAGCCCTGCAGCCTTCCTTCACCACTACTCCTTCGCAAGGGTAGCCAGAGAAACTAGAGATGCTGCCAGATTGCTTTGTTTCAGCCGTGTGAGAGAGGAGTTGTCCTCTGTTTTGTATTCGGCAGCATGGGAGAGGAGTGGGAGAGGAGGAGAAGATGTTGTGTTTTGTTTTTGTATTCCAGATTGATTTGTGAAATCGCTATCGGAATAATTCTCGATTATTGTTGTTGACCACCAGTGTATTCTCTGTTGTTGAAAATCATTTTCAACCACCGAAGAAGCCATGCACGAGTTAGCTATTGAAAGTTTATGAAATTTTCAGATAATTGTTCCATCATCATCGGAATAGTTTCGATCAATTTATCCTAAATTGATGGTCAACGGTTGACCACCGAAACTACATCGAGAATATGATTTTCAGTGATAGTTAGAAAGCCCCAGAAACGATCGCAACAAACGTTGTTGTGTGGTTTTTGAAATAAGACTTCTCTCGATTCGATCGTCATCAATCATCGGCTAGTACCGATGACGTTGACATGACTCGTGGCTTCCGAAGTCGTCCTGACGAGGGCTTGGCGTGGATCACTAGTAGAGGCGGGACTCCGATGAGGACCGCTCGATTGATACCAATATTAAGGAAATATTGAAAGGGGTTTTGCGGGGCGTTACAGGAACCCTAGCTTGGAGCGTCGCCTGTTGTTTGACACCGCCGATCGTGGCACTTTCCCTCTGCTCTTCCCCTATTCTGCCGCCTTTCGGAGCTGCAACGTCGCCTCCCAGCCGCGACGCCGTTGCTGGCCACGATCTCTTCGGCCTACTGCGACCCACCGTCCTGCCCGGCCTAATCGCCCCTCTGGTCGATCTCTTCTTCCTCGTGTCATCCCGTAGCTTCTCTTAAGCCGCGTGAAGGAGGTGAGGAGAAACCCTAGCCCTGCAGCCTTCCTTCACCACTGCTCCTTCGCAAGGGTAGCCAGAGAAACTAGAGATGCTGCCAGATTGCTTTGTTTCAGCCGTGTGAGAGAGGAGTTGTCCTCTGTTTTGTATTCGGCAGCATGGGAGAGGAGTGGGAGAGGAGGAGAAGATGTTGTGTTTTGTTTTTGTATTCCAGATTGATTTGTGAAATCGCTATCGGAATAATTCTCGATTATTGTTGTTGACCACCAGTGTATTCTCTGTTGTTGAAAATCATTTTCAACCACCGAAGAAGCCATGCACGAGTTAGCTATTGAAAGTTTATGAAATTTTCAGATAATTGTTCCATCATCATCGGAATAGTTTCGATCAATTTATCCTAAATTGATGGTCAACGGTTGACCACCGAAACTACATCGAGAATATGATTTTCAGTGATAGTTAGAAAGCCCCAGAAACGATCGCAACAAACGTTGTTGTGTGGTTTTTGAAATAAGACTTCTCTCGATTCGATCGTCATCAATCATCGGCTAGTACCGATGACGTTGACATGACTCGTGGCTTCCGAAGTCGTCCTGACGAGGGCTTAGCGTGGATCACTAGTAGAGGCGAGACTCCGATGAGGACCGCTCGATTGATACCAACATCAGTGTAGGATCGAAATACGCGCTAGAGGGGGGGTGAATAGCGCGTTGCACGCTTTTCGATTTTCGTAAATCTTCGAACGATTCGGAAACTAAAATCGATAACAATGCGGAAACGTAAAATAAGCATGCAGTAAGTAAATGACACTTTTGTTTTTACTTGGTTCACAGCGCAACGCTGCTACTCCAAGGCCCACGGTCCTTGACCGTTTACTTTGGGCAATCCACTAAGACACTTGCCCCTTTACGGCAGCAAGTGTATCGAAAAAACCGATACAAAACTCGATTACAATTATTGAATAAATGGAAATACAAAGTTTGCTTTTTACCGAACTTCTGGCTTTCTCGGTCGCTCCCCGGAAGTAGAATTCGGCGCCTCGGTGTGAAGTTGAGTAGCTTGGAGCAGGTACAGCACCGACGTCGAAAATGCAGGGCTCGGGAGTCGCGAGAACGGAGTTCGGAGGCGTTGGAAGTGAGTTACTCGGCTGCTGGTCGCGGGCTCCTTATATAGCCTTGCTGAGTCGACTCAGATGCAGATCTGGGTCGACTCCAGCTTGCGTGGCAGATAGAACTCTATCGTCTTCGCCCGTTATCCTTCCTGAGTCGACTCTGATTGACTTCTGGGTCGACTCCAGTCGCGGTGGCAGCAGCGTTGATAAGTTTTGACCCTGAGTCGACTCAAAACCTTACCTGAGTCGACTCCAGGCTGAGTTGGCGGAAAGTCGACGCGCAGACTTCCGGATTCCAGCTGACTCGGCTGGAGTCGACTCCAGAACCCATCTGAGTCGACTCCAGACCCGAATTTTCAGCTTTTTGTCCGGAGTTAGCATTCGTCTGACTTTTCCTTCCTGCAAAAAATGTTAGCTCAAATAGTAACATGTAAAGGATTAAGTTGGTTCATCGAACCAACTACAAGTCTTAACTTCGGATCTCCAGTGAGACCCTGGGTTAGACTGACGCCTAATGTTCCTCTAGGGAACGCGTCCTCACCCACTCCCCTCGGGAGAATTTACCTGACTGCCAACTGAGTCCTCCTGACTCGTTGGACTTTGTGCTCGGCTCTGTCTTTGCCCCCCAGGATTTGCGCTGCAACTGATCCTCCTGATCAGCCCAGTCTTCTGCTGCAACTTGGTCCTCCTGACCAAGCCCAGACTTCTACTGCAACTTGGTCCTCCTGACCAAGTCCAGACTTTACCTGGTGCACTTTGACTCTGCCAAGACTTCATGCCTAGCTGCACTAGGACTTAACCTGTTTCCTGTAAACTCAGTTCAACTTGGTTAGCCAAACCACATACTTAACTTGATCCTAGTTCCATAATCAAAACTCTGGTTCGATCTGCTAGTGCTTCCTATACTAACATGGAGGACCAGGTCAAAATTGATCCAACAACCTCCACATCAGCATCCAAATGCCCGAAAGGGATACAAGCACCCGGAAGATGCTGAGTCAGTGTCGAAAGCGAATTGACAGGATGATGTGGAGGTGCCCGGAAGGAGTTCCAAGTGCCCAGATCGACCTATATATGCAGCTGCAAGGGGAAACCGTAGAAGACAACTAATATGCTACTACGACGACCTTCTGCACGTGAACATCACATCTGATATACCATTGTAACATCGAGCTGCACTGACTTCTGCATGACATATCTACTTTATTAGTCTGTAAAATTTACATTTGCTTTTATACTTAAACTCTTAGAACGGTAAAAGTTTATTATTCCTAACATTCTTGTTAAAGTGAAAACTCCTTCTCGTAAGAGGGGAGTTTAATAGTGAATTTTTCATCGGAAATGATCAAGGATCGTAGGCCTTGGAGTAGCAGCTTGTGGCTGTGAACCAAGTAAATAAAAGTGTTTAATTCTTTTATTTCCACTGCATTCCGTACTTTGGTCTTTCCGTAAGTTTTTTGAACAAGTGAAAAAGCGACGAACGTGCTATTCACCTCCCCTCTAGCACTCAATTCGATCCTACAATTGGTATTAGAGCGAGGGATTCTAGAAATTAGTACAACCACTAATCGAGCAAATTTAATTTTTTGCTACTCTAAATTTTTGGTTTATTTCCTTCCGCACTGCTAATCCAAGACCAAGTCTTAGTATAAATTTTCTTATTTATTTTCTTGTGCAAGTAATGACCCATCAAAAAGGCTACAGTACCGCCAGACCCCCTCTCGTTTCCAGTGAGAATTATATCTACTAGAAGGGAAGGATGGAGTACCATCTTAAGACGCAGGTGGACATGTGGATAGTGATCCAGACCAAGTTCACTCTCCTAACCAATGTCGATAGCATCCCACAGCCATGCGAGAAGTGAGACACCACAATGAAGCACAAGATCGAGGCCCATGCAAAGGCAACCTAGACACTTCAATGCGGCCTCACAAAAGAAGAGCTTAATCGAGTTGGTCCCTTCATAAGTGCCAAGGACTTATGTCTGGTGCCTAATAAGCACGGTCGTGTGGATGGAAAGTGCGCGGGCGTGTCTCCCTTCTGCTAGACTTAAGTTAAAACAGGCATAGCTTTCAGCTCAGGTGGACCCACAGGCCGTGCTACATACCAAAACGTAGAGAACTTCAAGATTCTACAACTTTGCTTCAGGGTGTACAGAAGAGCGGATCTTCTCCAGGCTATGCTAAAGGCACGGCCGGCGCCCTTCTACTGCGGCCATATGGTGCTGCCGAACTGCAGACCAAACTAGTTTCGGCTCAGAAAGAGTTATGGGCTCGGTCTATCAAATTGAAGATAATTCAAAGCTCTACAACTTTGGTTCAGGGTCCAATTGAAGAAACTGGGTTTACTTGGTGAAAAACCCATTGAGGCGGAGCCTTGTGAACCAGGGATAATTCCTTGGGCAGATTTGGGAGAGTATATAAGTGGAAACAAACCCAAGATTGGGTTTGTTTTCCACTTATATACTCTCCCAAATCTGCCCAGATTATCCCTGGTTCACAAGGCTCCGCCTCAATGGGTTTTTCACCAAGTAAACCCAGTTTTCTTCGATTGGACCCTGAACCAAAGTTGTAGAGCTTTGAATTATCTTCAATTTGATGGATGGACCGACCCATAACTCTTTCTGAGCCGAAAGTTATGTTGGTTCAAAGTTTGGTCTGCAGTTTGGGCAGAGCACCCAGTATGGCCGCGGTCAGGAGGCACGGCCGTGCCTTTTAGCATGACCTAGAGAAGTCGTCTTTCTGTACACCCTGAAGCAAAGTTGTAGATCTTGAAGTTCTCTACGTTTTGGTATGTAGCACGGCCTGTGGGTCCACCTGAGCTGAAAGTTATGCCTGTTTTACTTTAAGTCTGCAGAGTAGTCCAGAAGGGAGACACGCCCGCGCACTTTCCATCCACACGACCGTGCTTATTAGGCACGGCCTCGGGCAGGCGTGCCTCTGGAAATAGGCACGGCCGTGCCTAAGAAGCACGGCCTACACCTGGCGCGACTCTGAAATGAAGCACGGTCGTGCCTTTGAGGCACGACCCCTAGCTGGATCTGGCAAAAACTGGGGCATGGCCGTGCCTAATAGGCACAACCCAAACACGGTCCTGCTCTGGAAGTGGGCACGGGTAGAGGCACGGCCGTGACTGGTAGGCATGGCCGTGTTCTTCTTTGTTACTCCTTCTTCTCCATTTCTTCTTGTTTTTCTCCACCATCAATAATGCATCATTTTGGCTCTAAATCACATCCTGTCAAGCAAAATATACAAAGAGCAGATCTCCGAGCAAAAGAGTAAAATATGCAATATAAAAGAATAAGGTGTGACAAAGTGTAGCATATGCAATAAATCACAAGTAGATGAGCGTTAAAACAAAGCTAAAATACTATATATGATCTACGCTCATCAGTAAGTTTTGAATTCGTGCATGCAGTCCACTCACAAATTCACCATCCTATATTTTAATATTATATAATTTATTTAAAAGAAGATCTCGCTTGCTTACTTTCGTATCCGATGTTCCCTTATATAGCTCAATGAGCTTGTCCCATAAGTCCTTGGCACTTATAAAGGGACTAACTTGATTGAGCTCTTCTTTGGTGAGGCCGTATTATAATGTTTAGCTTGCCTTCACGTCAGCCTTGATTTTGTGCTTCATTGTAGTGTCCCACTTCTCACATAGTTGTAGGATGCCGTTTGTATCGATTGTGAGAGTGAACTCGATCTGGATCACTATCCACATTTCTACCTGCGACTTGAGGTGGTATTCCATCCTCCCCTTCCATAGATAAAGTCCTCATCGGAAAAGAGAGGGGGGTCTGGCAGTACTGTAGCCTTCTTGATAGGTCATTAACTTGTATAAGAAAATAAATAAAAAATATGCACCAAGACTTGGTCTTGGATTAGCAGTGTGGAAGGAAATAAATAAAAAATTAGAGCGACAAAAATCAAATTTGCTCAATTAGTAGTTGACTAATTTTGAGCACCCCTCGCTCTGATACCAATTATAGGATCGAGTTGAGCGCTAGAGGAGATGAATAGCGTGTTTGTCACTTTTTCATTCGTTGGAAAAACTTACGAAAAATTAGAGTGCAAAATCCAACGGAAAGAAAAAGCTAACACTTTTATTTACTTGGTTCACAGTCACAAGCTGTTACTCCGAGGCCCACGGTCCTTGACCATTTTCAATGGAGAATTAATTATACTCTCCTCTTATGAAGGGAGTTTTTGCTTTTACAAAAGATGTTAGGAACGGTAAACTTTTACTATCCTAAGAATTTAAGTACAAAAAGAGAAGCTAAGATTACGGACTAAAAGGGTAGATGTTTGGTGCAAAAGTCGATGCAGTTCCTCGACATTACGACGACATTTCAGATGTGCTGATCATGCACAGAAGGTCATCGTAGTAGCGTACATTATTGCTCCTATGGTTTCCCCTTGCAGCTGCATATATAGGTTGATGCCGACGCTTGGAACTCCTTCCGAGCGCCTCCACGTCATCCCGTTAATCCACTTTCGATGTTGACTCGACATCCTCCGGGTGCCTGTATCTCTTCCGGGTGCTTGGATGCTAGCGTGGAGGTTATCGGATCAACTTTGACTCTATAATGCCTTATCTAAATCCGGGCACCTAGAACCTCTCCGGGAACTTGGAGGTTGAGGTGTCTCGACCATTGGACTCGACCACCTCATTCGCCTCGCTGGCCCATTCGGTTGACGTTCGATCGCTTAGATCCCATCCGGGCGCTTAGAACATAAAGTTCTAACCCATCCTTTCCTACATTACGAGTTAGTTCAGAACCAAAGATGATAGGAAGGATAATCATTTTTGCAAACTGTTTGGTCTTAACTTTAGATTTTCAATGAAACTCTAGGTCAGACCGACGCCTACTGTTCCCCTTACCGATAATGCATCCTCATCCACTTCACTCGGAAGAAGTTACCTTTTGCCAATCAGGTCCTCTAGACCTGTTGAACTTTTGCTCATCTTTGATCCTCGGTCAGGTCTTCCACCGCTAGACGTCTGGTCCTCCAAACTAGTCTAGACTTTCTACTTGGTGCTCTGATCTGCCAAAACTTCTTGCCCAATCCTCTTCCACCAAATTCACTCAATTTAGCTCCAAATTGGCTTCGGTTCGCATGGGTTCCATCCTAATCGAACTTGAGTCTTGATTCATGAAGTTGGATCGATCAATTGGGTCAATCTTGGCTCGATTCAATCATGGTTGAGCTCGATCTTGGTTCAATTTGAGCCCTACAACCAATTAAACTCAATTAATGTAAAATTCACCATTAAATCATGAAAATTTTAATCAAGCCTCAAATTATGTAATATATCACAAATATAATCAAATTAAATCATTAAGCAATTTATTTTCATGAAAGAACCCAAAATTGAATCGATAAAGTGTATAAAAATCCTAACTCATCATCGCGCCTCCGGACTTCATCCTTTGCTAAGAGGCCTCGCCTCCGGGACTTCATCCTTTGCCAAGAGGTCGTACCTCCGGGACTTCATCCTTTGCCAAGACTTCATTCCTAGACTTTCCTGTAGACTCAAACCACACAAGTTAGATCATCAACATTGCCTAACTTAAACTCATTTTAGCCAAACATTAAAATCCAAATCACTTGGGGCAAGATTGCACCAACAGGTAGGACACCAGTAGTATTGCTGGAGTGCCTGGTGACAGCGGGAGAGCTATTAACCAGGCTATCTAGGTGTCATTTTGGACTAGTAGTCGTAACATTAGAGGATTCATGATTTAATTCCGACGAAGCCTGATGAGGTCTAATTGGATATCTTAGTTAGAATCTCTGCATTGATGTAATCATTGAGGAATGGTAAAGAATCCATGATCAATCAACCATAATCTCGAGTAATTTGAAGTCCTAGGATCATTTCCCTAACCCTGTCATTAGTTAATTTTCTCTTGGATTGAGATCTAGGAACTTGATTTATCTCTCTCTTCCCCCATCACCATTCTCAAATACGTGATTTCCTAACTCTTTCTGTGATAGTTTAGTGATTGATTCCACGGTCCTTGTGGTTCGATATCTTTTTATTACTTGACGACGATCGTATACTTGCGGACCTTATCACTTATCTACCAAGGATAAAGGAGAATTAAAGTACCCCAAAAGTAACTATGGCAAAGTCATGCTCACTGCAATCTGCTGCAATCCCTCCCAGTGTCAGCGTCGGTTGGTCACTGTAAGCTGTCCATACACAAAAGTTACTGCATAACAGGTCCCTGTAACCTTGTGTTGGATGGTCGTGTGGATGTACTGATCATCCCACTCCTGGATCTCCAATATAATGCTCTGATTATCCCATAATAGTAGCATTTTGCTCCTTGCTGAGTCTCCCATCCGCTGCTCACTCTTCCACTGTCTGAATGGCCCAACTTTGAGTTTGTGATAGACAGTGGTGGTTAACTTAGCCTCTATGATGTCTAATGCATTCAATCGATCCCGCTGAAGAAGGTTCATAACCTCCTTCTGTATAAGGCCTTTATTAAGGCCTCGAATGTTCCATGATCTTAATGTCTCTAATAGGCCTTTATTAACTTAGCCTCTATGATGCCTAATGTCTCTAATACAGTACGAAGATGCTGCTCATGCTCCTCCAATCGAGAATATATCAGAATATCATCGATAAAGACTATAATAAACTGGTCTAAATATTCTAAGAAAATCCAGTTCATCAAATCCATAAATACGGCTGGAGCATTGGTGAGACCGAACGACATCATCAAAAACTCATAGTGTCTGTATCGAGTATGAAAAGTTATCTTCTGCACATCTTCGTCTCGTACTCTAAGCTAATGATAACCAGACCTTAAGTCAATCTTAGAGTACATGCAGGAGTCCTTCAACTGATCAAACAAATCATCGATACACGGTAAAGGATATTTGTTCTTAATCGTGACTGCATTCAACTGACAATAATCAATACATAACCTCATAGATCCGTCCTTCTTTCTGACAAATAGGGCTGGGGCTCCCCATGGTAAAATACTAGGACGAATGAAACCATGGTCCAATAGTTCCTATAACTGGACCTTAAGTTCCTCTAATTCCTTCGATACCATATGATACAGGACCTTAGACACTGGTGCCATACTAAGAATCACCTCGATAGTGAACTGTACTTGCCTTTGAGGTGGTAAGCCAGGAAGCTCATCTGGAAACACATCTTGATAATCGCAGACGGTATGAACATCGGATAGGCGAGAAACACACCCTTCAGCTTCTTGCTTCAGAAATAGTAAATAACTTCAGCACCAACCATCTAACATTTTCTGAGCTTATATAACAGAAATGAGAAATAATCCATTATTCTAAGTACTAACGAATTCCCAAGCGGGTTGATCCGGAGATCGGAAGGTAACTACTCTAGCTGGCAATCCACTGTAGCATGATAAGTGGCTAACTAAGTCATATCCAGAATAATGTCAAACTCTACCATATCTAACATCTGAAGATCCACCGTAGGGTATGACCGTCAAAATCCAATGGACATTCCTTGATCTCCTAATTGGTAGTTAATACTTCATCCGAAGGTAAAGATACTGCCAGACTACACGATCGTAATGTAGGGATTCTCCCAATCTTACTCAGCTTCTTCGACTTCTCCGTGTCTTTTTCCTGAATATATGCAGCCAATCCCTAGGTTAATTGGAACATCCGATTACCTTCCTAAGCTACTAAATGCGGGCAGAACTCGACTAGTCGAGAGAATTCTATGTTATAATCTATAATAGAACGATCACCCTGCTTAAGACTCAAAAACTCAAGGCGTTGTGCCAAATAAATGGTCACCAGGAAATACTGTCTCTCGAAGACTTCTCTAAATGATATCCAAGTCACTTCCTGCTCCCCAAATACGATCTTCTATGTCTTCCACCATGTGACAGTCTGGTCTCGAAGATGATATGTGGCTAAGCCAACCTTTGTCACATCCATACAAGACATATACTCAAAAGTATCCATAAGAATCTCCAACCATGATCGAGGTCAAATTCCTCATGAAATAAGGTAAATCGATCCTTGGCCGACTTGACCAATGTCAATATACGACTTTTATTCGCCGAAGCAGATGTAGGCATAGTCAGAGATAACTCTTGAGCCCGAGAACACTGCTCTCACATAGGAATATTATGGGTCTGATCCCGTCTATCCCACTCCTCCACGGTAATATCCAGCTCTACTGGCCTAACAAGTCATCTCGGTGGTCGACCACGTCCTCGGTTTTGTACATGGGTCATAATAATACAGATAGTACATGCTATAACAATCGATATAAATTTTCTAACAAATATAGGAATGCACCATAAATATTTACTGATTACAACCTGGAGATTTTTTGCCATTGCCAATCCCATCTCACAACCTGGATCGAGTAAACCAAAATGCGACAAAAAATTTGAAAGAAAACGATATGGACCTAGCAACTTAGGACTCAATTTAACATGATGTACATGCTCTAATACCAAAATAAATTGTCACGTCCCGGGAGACAACCGTCCGAAAAATTTTGACATCATCTCCTCTGTAACAATTCAACTTTCCTGAATAAATGTTTAACATAAGGCCCACACGACCTCTCAACAATACAATACATGTATTTAAAAGCTAAACTATAGGAGTAAAGGCCCACACGACCACACACTAATCCAACACATGCATCTGAAATAGCAAACCACAACGTATAAATCGAAATGCATCACAACCAAGCCAAATATAAATCCACAAGTTTATGATGATAGAAACTAAGTAAGCAGAAGTATAACCACAAGGAAATCCAAACCACATATACGAATGAAACTCCATAACTAGAATTCAAACAAGTTCACTGATACAGAAATGTAAATCCAAAACCACACGAGGTAAAACAACCAAAATACTTCTCCTGCTGTGAGATGACATAACTGGCAGATCTCCTCTGGCATCAGCTACAATCTCCTATCTACTACCTGGGGAGACAGAAAAACCTAGGGTCTGGGTGGTGAGTACAAAATACTCAGTGGATAATCAGATAGATAGTGCATGCTCAAAGTATATATTCTAGAGCAAAGGGTATACAAAGGAACATTAATAATCAACTAGTGATCAGTACTATTTGTGAACTACCAATAAAGTAATATCAGTAATAATCCTGCTGGTAGCATATAGTCTATAATAGATCTTATAAATGCAATAATCTGTATGAATGACAATGTCATATGGATGCATCAATCAAGGAACAATCAAGTATACAACTCACATTCCAATGCAATATATATACGGTCCAGTACATATATATCAAGCACACAATGCAAGCATATGCATGATGCAACTGCTACACTCATCTAGTACTCACGTATATATGACACTAGGGGTGTCCGACATCCAACTACCATAAATCCAGCCCTACAACAAAGTAGTCTAGTGGCCAAATAGTAGGTAGTCATGTATAGCCACGTTATCTTATGGTCAATGTCTGTCCTCCAATACTCGTCCCTCAGTATCACTCCCATACTCTCCGAGTACCACCCCTCTATAGTGACGAGGTCAAGTCATTAACTTGGTTGTGTACAGGCCGTACAACCATCATCCCCGCGATGGTAATAAAAATTTCTAACCACCTATTCTGTAACATGCCACTACAGGCCAACTATCAATGACAATTGTCCCATAACATTGTGAGTTATATTCGTCACCATGCATAATGTGATGATCAAGCAACAATAACCAACATCTACTATGCTAAATCAAACTACATAGATAGTAGGATCTCAATTGATCACAGGTATCAAAACCAGAGATAATAAACAATATTCACGTAGATAACAAAGGTTCTTACAAGCAACAGTATAGATGTTCATAAGATCAATCGAATCAAGGACAAGTATAGAATAAATAGAGTATGTCTAAGGTATCCAACCACTACAATAGAAAGATAACATGCACTAAAAAAGAATTACTTCTGTATTGACCAAGTACAAGGATTACCCACCTAATATGACGAACGTCGATATAAGAACCCCCAGAAAATAATATCCTTGTATGCTGTGGAATCAATCAATCAAGGTCCTACAAATACAATAAATCACATTCACTAGTAATTACATTGATCTTAGCTAATTCAAGGTCTAACACTTAACCTAACCAAATCCCAATAATACAACTCGGTTGGTTTAACTCAACCAAGTCCAACTAAACTCAAATTAACCTTAACCGAATCAAATACTAACTTAACCCAAATCTAACTCATGCTAATTAAGCACAAGTTAGTTTCATTTACACTTAATCAGGCATAAACCTCAACAAATCAAAAACCAACCATCGGCTTTCACAAGAAAAACTTACCTCAGATCAGATCTTTTCTCCCCAATCCACATATCAAGATCCTGTCAAGCTTGAAGATCAGATTGCTATAAATGAACCACCCGGTGTAACCAATTCTAACAAGTTCAAGAACACAAGAAATCCCCTACTGGACCGATCAAAGAATTGTAGTAAAATTCAATCATCAAACCTGATCATCCAAAACTCAACGGACTCAATCGAACAGAACCAAGATTCAAAAACACTTATAGATCAGAGATCTGATCGTGCCCTAAATGCATAAACAGGGGAACAGAGGGCGAATACTTAATGGTATATAGACACAAAGGGCAGAGATCGAAGGGTGTTTTACATGCGGAAGGTACCTTGGAGGGTTCGATCGAAGGCTATCGCTGACGATCGTTGGCTGCTTCAACGCCACCACGACAACGAGAATCGGGGAAAGGGATGGACAGACTTCGGTTCCTCCACCGATATTAGGGATCTTCTTCGGCGTTAATGCCCATGGAATGATGTGTCGACGTTGAATCGCGACAGGGGAAAGGAAACGCACGCCAATCACGAGCTCGACCGAAGAAGAAGGAAGAGTCGCGCGTTCACTATTTAAACAGAATTCCTAACGAGTTTCACGTTTAACCCGACCCAAACCATTAACTGTTATCTAATTGGGCTGAGTTTAATTGGGCTGTAATTTGGGCTGATCAATTTGGGTTGGCTAAATGGGTTTAATCATTAGATCTAAATGAAACCCAATCCAATAAATACCTAGCCTTTAATGATAATCATTAGTCCTAATAGTTAACCCCCTTAATCCTTGTTAACCAATTAAGGCTAAATTATTTATAATTAACCCCAAGAATTTCTCGCATCTTACAACATGTATATGTTTAGTTTCTTATATCTATTGTAAGAACAGATTATCATAAGAGATTTCTCCGTTTCCAAAGGTGTCCAAAGAGGAGAAAAATAGATGTGCTATTGGGATTGATCTACTAATGAATCATATGTTGTGGAATAGGAACCAGGGGGTTACGAACCTCAATGATTGTGGTATTGTTGTGCTTGTTCTTGTTTTGTGTGCTTTCATTTCAATTTCTATTGCACACTAACATTTTGTAAATGAGTATGATTGAAAGAAATTTAGCAAAAATTGATACTCACTATTCACCCCTTCTAATCGTGCAATCTGATCCAACATAAACAAAAAACAAACACAAGACAAACTAGGTTTACATGGTTTGATAGCCCCTAATTCCTACTCCATGGCCTATTATTTAGCAGTGGATTATTCCTAGAATCCCAAGATATCTTACATACAAGAGTGAAATACAAAGATAAAAAAAACAATATAAAAGATAAATTACAATTGAAGCTTTTTCATTTGCTTGCTCTCTTTCTCTTTTTCAATGTTAAAAAATGGTTCAAGAATGCAAAAACACTCTCTTAGGGATCGGTAGCCAAATCTCCCTTTAAGCCCTTCTTATAGAGCTCTTGCTAGCTTTCTGGAATCCATTGATTAGTTGACTAATTACCCTACTCAATAGATGGTGCCTTTGATTTGATTGATCCTCTATCCAACTGATTGATCCACTATAACATCTGCAAACTTGATTGTTATCCGCAGCCTTATCTAATCAATGACTCATTCCTTTATTCCATCTGTAGCATTAGTAGATTGATCTCCCATATTAGTTGACTGGTCATGCATCAGTTGACTACTTAGTCAATTGATTCTTGGAAGGAAAACATTTTATTTATTTTGCTTCCTAAGTGAGTCAACTGTCTAGTCAACTCGACTATCAATCAATTAAAATCAATCATTAATTAACTGATACCTTGACTCCAATGAATTTAGATGATGAGTCTCGTCACACTAAAAGATCACATGTCTTGGTGACTTCCTCGTTTGTCTAATACAAGTCAACCTTAACTTATTTAGTCTTTTAATTCTTGGAGATTGTCTTTAACACTTCAACCATTACCTAGTTCCTAATCAACTTCGATCTACCTTGACTACCACTTACGCAACCTCAAGTCAAGCCTTCCACTTACTTAAAAGCTCACTACTTAATTTAGGACTTCATTTATTATTTAGTATCTATTCAATCTTAACATACCAGAACTTCTACTTGCTTAACTTCAAATTAACCTTGAGCTACTAGAACTTTTATTTGCTAAAATGACAATCTTCTTAGTTGTCATCCCCAGTGCCAACACACGTTGGACTCTCATCCTACCAACTCCATGTTGGTCTTACCCTTTGCGAACACCTATTAAACTTCTATGTTGTCGACTCTTTATTAAACTTATCCTTTCCCAACTCCCTCTTGAGCTTCCTAGTACCAACTATTTATTGGACTTCCTATCTTCCAACACGTGTTAGTCTTTTAATAATTGTTAATTACCTATTGGACTTTCTTTTTGATTAATATTTGATCGACCTTGACTCATTTAGACTTTATTCAATATATCAAGACAATCTTAACTTAGTTGACACATCAATTTAATATAAACTTGCTTCAATCATACTGCTCATAATATGATTGCATCAATATATTATATAAACATATTGTACAAACATCAAGAGGCTCCAAGGTCACTTTTTTTTGTTAGTGGCTAATTTGACCCATATGCAAGGTTGACCAAAACTACTAATATGGACTTGAATTGGTCACATTTAGAAAATATAAGCATAGAATAACTCCATAAATTCTAGAAAATACAATAGAGGAGGGATATCATTAAAATTTATGGAATTTAAGTCCATATAATAATTTTGGTTAAACATTGACATAGCCTTACATGTCAAACAATACAAGTGAGAGCATAGATCCCTCCTTTAGATTCATTCTATAATTTCATTTTCCAATTTTAGCTAGTTTAGAAACATCTAACAGATTTAGAAAAACCCTACTACATGATCTTCTAAGATTCAAATTACAAAGCAAAGACCATAGAATAACTCCAAAAATTCCATGGAACACAACAAATTGATTATCTTTAAATTTTGATTAGTGTCTATACAATAATTTTGGTCAACCTGACTTTATAGATCTAAACTAACCAAAATTTAAAAAAGAAAACAAAAACAAAATAATTCGAGAGCCTCGGACAAACATATTGGCTCAATTTTACATTGCCAATTTAGATTTATACAACAGTTTGGACTAAAAGTACTATATGACTTTATAGAACTCAAATAATAAAATTAAGAGCGTCAAATATCATCAAAGGCTCTAAGAACACAATACCATTTTTAAAATTTTAGTATTTTAGATCCATATAACAATATTTTGACTAAAACTATCAAAGGATCTAAATTGATTGGAATTTTTTTAAAAAAATGAATGCACAAGGACCACAACGTAATGTTTGTTTGTGAAATTTAATAAAGAATATATAACAATTTTGGACAAAATTAGATGGATCTAAGAACCTAAGA
Source organism: Curcuma longa (assembly GCF_044706935.1). Classification (NCBI taxonomy): domain Eukaryota; kingdom Viridiplantae; phylum Streptophyta; class Magnoliopsida; order Zingiberales; family Zingiberaceae; genus Curcuma; species Curcuma longa. Next base: position 11,495,821 of record NC_133867.1, on the reverse strand, counting down.
GAAATATAAACTCCAACGAGGGTCCAAAACTAATTTCTACATATTTAGATCTATCTAACAATTTTGTTCAAAATTACTAAATGATCTTCTAAGACTAACAATGAAATGGCTCTAGGGACTGGAAGAACAATCAACCTAAAAATCCAAAAAGTTTTTCAAAATTTTCATTTTTAACAAATTGAAATCCTAAAATTTTAAAACATTTTACTATGTTTTGAAAAACTGTTTACAATCTCAAAGTGTTTCTTGTGTCCTCATAAGTATCAGAAAATCTCATTGGCTGACAATTGAAACGATAAGAATTTGAGAATCCAATGGCATTATTTAGGAATTGTCATGCACAATCATCACCGTTCTGTCTATTCAAAGAATCCCTTATGGAAGTTAAATCTTTATTGAATTCAGGTAACACTCTCAGCGTCTTTGATAATTGAGAATCTTGATTGAAAGGGCATAGACGGTAAAGAACAAGAGGGAGAAGGCAACAAGAACTGCTGCTGAGATGCCAGTCATGCCAGGACCGAAGCCTAGATACTCCTGCAGGTACTCCTTTACCGTGCCTTCAAAACCTGGGCCAACCACCATTGTCTCCACATCACCTAATTGTGAGGTGATGACACCACGGAGAGTCCATGCCACTGGGCATAAGTAGTAAAACCAGAGCCACCAACCAGGAAGGCGCTAACATAAAAAATATATCAAGTTTGATCAGCAAAAGCACAATACAATAAAACGGAAACATGGGAGCTAACTGACTCCAGACACTCCCTTTACTTACTGGTTTGGGAATCAGAAAACCAGAGAGTAGATTCCATAGAGAGTAAAATGCCGATGAAATAACAGATCCAAGGTGCTGAGTAGGAGTCAAACCAATTGCCATCATTCCATAGAAGGTGAAGTACATCAAAGTGAGGAAAATGAAGACAAGGTAGAGAATAAACTTTCCTGCAAAAATAGATCAACTGGTGATAATAAGTCACCATTGTAGTGTGCTTAAAACTTTATTATAGATAGAAAGGTTAACCAAAACTGTTGGCTTATGCTATAGTTGTCAGTTTTGTTTTAGACTTGGGGACTCACAAGTCCAAAATATGCATGTTTTAGTTGATTATTTTTAACATACAAGGTTGAAATGTTAAATAATACTTGGAACTTCCAGTCTTCTCACTAAGAAAAACCAAGCACAACTCTCTCCGTTAGCTAATCATGAGCACGCTACAGATTTTATCTGTATCTTGTTACATTCACTACACAAATTTCATTATGCAACTAACGAGTTTATTACTTATACTAAAGCCACTGCATTGTTGAATGATGAGTATCTGGTAGTATGGTAGATCTCTGTGCTTTCAGTTGTCAACTTGGGCATTAACTTAAACTATTTTATTATTTTTATTTAACTAAAAATTATTAGATAAAACTTAGACCAAGCAAGTTCTTTCTATTGGATGAGTTTGGTCAAAGTTTTACCAAGTTGAATCTTGTCTTCAACTTGGTATTGGTCAATGTACACCCTTTTTTCAACAAAAAACAATAACAACAAAAATAATTTACTCTAAAATTATCTCTACTGAAGAGGGTTTCACCATTCAAACCCATGTGTATTTTGGGGTAGAATCACTGTGATCGAAAAGCTAGAAACTTACATTAAGGAATAATCTTCTCATATATCTATTTTATTTTTTATTTGATTCATTTTTTATTCAATTTGCCACATGATATCAATTTCATTTTGATTTTTAAATTCTATTTATTGCATTAATTCTAACACAGCTAATTAATATGTGAATGTGCTATCATAATAAATGGTTTTGGATGTATTGATATTTTTTATATTAAAAACAAAATACGCAAGATCGTTCCTACTATATTTTTCAGCAAAAACAATTCTATCCTACTAGTAGATTTAGTATTTTAACTAAATAATGGATAAATTAGAAACAATGCAAGAGATATATTACTTAAAATCCACACACAGGGAGAGGGAGAGAATATACCAAAATTCCATTCGTAGTGGATCATGAAAAAAGTGGTGATGCCAAATATAATTGTTTGCACTATAAGGTATGGAATCTCGACAATACCCTGTAAATTTGAAACATATGTTACTAACAATATCTTCTGATAATTATAAAATGTTAAACTATTAACATGAGTCTGTATTGGCTACATTTATATTTTCCACCATCGTATTTTATTTAATTTTTTAAAATTAATAATATATTAAATCACTTTTGCTTCCATTACATAGAACTCTCTCCCTCTCCTACTTATTCTCACATTATCTTCTATTCTAATTAGTTCAATTTGTCTAGCCACATCTATTACCTCTTGAACATTTCATACCATCTTAACATGTTATTGTTTCATCTACAGGAACTTATACCTAATTGATCCTGAAAATAGTGTTTTTGATTTTATTGTTTCTTGTAACCAATACACATCTATTTTAATAGTCAGATCTGCTACGCTAACTTTTGTGCAGTTTGTTTGTAACTACCTAAAATGATGAAACATAATATATACGCTTAGTTAAAATTACTTAAGAAGAAAACACCAACCTGAGCTGCAGCATATGGAAATGAAGAATACATTCTGGTTGCTTTTTCTCTGTAGTAAACTGTCCTCTCAAGAGACACCACAGGTTGTACAGAGGCTGAGTTATTGACTCCAATGAATAAGCAAGCAGAATAGAGAGAGCCCATAACCAGACGCAATTCTTGTGTAGTATCCCTGCAAAAACACTATCAACTCATCAAATTCTTCATTTAAAACTGGAAACAAATAATAATATTAATAATAAATATACACATAAGAATCTTTCAAGATTTTTAAATCTTCATTAATTATCCCTATCCTTATTTAGGTTATATTGGATTGTAACAGAGCTTGTCCCATCCCAAAATGGCTACCAATTCTAGAGGGGGATGCACTTTCAATATATAAAAAGAATGAAACACCAATTATCGATGTGGGACTAATAAACTTAAAGCATCCTAGTTTCAAGAAATACCCTCATACCCATGACTCCATTGTGCTAATGAAGAGTTAGAGATATGGGCCTTAGCTCTAATACCATGTCGAATTAGAGCATCCTAAAAGAATGAAAATAATGAAGTTATAAAATTTAAGGCATCTCAAAACAATAAAGGTGAATGTTTGCACCTCTTTGAACCAAATTTCCAAAAGATAGAGCCAAATATCACACTGGCCACTGCAGTGAAGATCAGTCGTATCGCATTGTATTGTGGACTCCTCCAATATACAAGGAATTGTTTCCAGGTACATGTTTTAAACTGAGTCAGTTTATCTTGTGGAAACTCTGAAGTAAACTTCAGAGGTTCTGTACCAGCAGCAGGGACGCTTAGTTGTTCAATGAGAGCTTCAACTTCCCTGTCAAAATATTAGAATTTAGAATAGCCAAAATCATTAAAAAATTTAGAAAACTAATAGTTTTTTGCATAGCAGGAATCACCTAAATTGATAGGAGTTTCTGTATACAGTGGCAAAATCTAAGCCAAGCTTTTCTTCACAAGCTGGTGTACTTATTTCTAGCATCCACGTGGCAGGATTGTAACCATCAGGAATAAGGGCAACTCCATTTATTCTCTGAAAGGAAGGTAGAGATTGTAGTGATTGTTTTATGGGACAAAACTCCATGATTTAATGTCATCAACTTATTCAGCAAAATTTAGGTCAATCAGTCACATCCACTATGCTCTGTACACTATACATTTGGGTTAAAAGATTTGCCTGATTAAAATGAATATATCAAAATATATTATTCCACAGTCATAATGAATTCCTATTGTTCCAAAAAAAAAAAATAGTACTGAGGATACATAGAAGTATGAGTGTGCTTTTCTCCCAGGTGAATACGTTCTTTTTTAGATTACTATTAATTTTATATCTATGCTGTGAATAAAACAAGACCAGATTTTCTATTTTTGATAAAAGTAAATTTTTATTAAAAACTTCTTTTCCCCATAGAGATATTGAATGGAATGAACTATTTTTGGTGCAAGTGTGATTTTTAAAACTTATGAGCAAATGCTCATAAAAAATAACTAAATGTGTGCACATGAACATGTATTCATCATTGACTAACTCCTTATCAATGTTGATCCACTTCAACAGTATCAAGTCCAAATTAATCTACTCCTTATCAATGTCAATTCATTTCAATATCAACAATTCAAGGGATTCAATTAACTAATTACAAAACAAAAGAAAGTAACAAATTTTACTAAACTTATTAAACATTTTGATAATATATTAATTTAATATTTAGAATTTAGAATTCTATTTTTTATTTCTAACTATATGTATTATGGGCAAGTCATAGTAATTACACCTATTAAGGAAAAAAAAACATTGAAATTAGTTCAAAAGGAAGATAACAATCTGCCGATAAATGATTCCTAATTTGTTGAACATAGGTCTTGTTTTATAGCCCAAATATACATCGAGAAGAATCATGAAAAAAGTGAGCAACAAATCTTATGTATATTGGTTCCACGAATAGGACAAATATATCATGTCAAAAATGTGGCAAATGGCCTGTGCTTATGGTATTAGTCTGTAATGTGCATACACCCAATGAAAAAGTAAATACGTGAAATCAAGCTATCTAGGAACAATGGCATCAACTATTAATAGACTATGTAGATGCTAGACAAAAAATTATAAACATGATGACATGAAATGGCACCTGAAAGTAATTTATCATATCTTGAGAATTTACACCCAGTGAACCACCATATATCACGATACCTCCTCGCTTCATGAGAAGAAGCTGAAGGGGAAAATAAAGATACGAAATAAGTAAGATTGATGTTCTCCCTTTTGTCAAAAACAAGAAATATTCCACAAGTTTTTTAATTACCTCATCAAACGCTTCAAATATATCAATACTAGGTTGGTGTATGGTACAGACGACAGTTCTCCCTGTATCAACTGTGTTTCGAACAGACCGCATGACAATGGCTGCAGCCCTTGCATCTAAGCCTGAAGTTGGCTCATCCATAAAGATGATTGAAGGATTTGCAACTAGCTCCACTGCGATTGTAAGGCGCTTTCTTTGTTCAGTTGATAAGCCAGTACTTCCAGGCAAGCCAACCAAAGCATGTCGCAGGGTATCAAGTTCCACTAGCACCATAACCTCCTCAACAAACTTCTGCATTTAGAGAATGCATATGCATCAGAATGATTATGGACTCAACAATACAAAGATGATCTAGGAAGCTAACCCTTCTATCCTCTTCATTAATTCCTTTTGGAAGGCGAAGTCTTGATGAGAACCAAAGAGACTCTTCTACTGTTACTTGAGGAGAATGTATATCAGTTTGTTCAACATATCCAGAGATTCTGGCAAAAGTTCTTTGTTCCTTGACATATCCAGAAATTTTAATGTCGCCTTCTATATATCCACCCGTCTTCCTGCCTGCAAGCACATCCATAAGTGTTGTCTTCCCAGCTCCGCTTGAGCCAACCAGTGCTGTTAAGACATGTGGTCTAAATACCCCACTAACATTTGCCAACAATTGCAGCCGTTTCTCAGGCACTCCATTACGCCTCATTTCCTAACATATAATCTATCAGAATATTGCATATTCATTTGTAGTATACTTATCGAGTATCATATATCAACCTTTGGCATGTCCACAAAATAATTGACATTGTGAAATGTCATGGCTAAAGGTTGAAATGGAAGAAGCATTCCTCTTGGTTGGGGACTTCCCTGAGAACATGCATTTGACAACTCTGGTCTCGCACCTTTTGTATTAAAAAATTTACAATATTGTAAGTTAGTCCTGAAACAGATCAAACAAACACCTAATGGCAGTCGATGGTTTTGTATTTGGTAAAACAAATATTACTTGCTGTTTCAGACTCTGATTTTTTGCCTCTGAAAGCTCCATCCACCTCTTCTAGATCAGTTGAGAGCATTGCCTGTGGCTTGCCAAGAGCTTGAATAACATCAATGCATTAGACAAGCTAGTACATGTAACAAAGTTTGCAGAAATTATGAAGAATAATGATTTGACAAAGCTAGAAACATCAGTAATGGATATTTTAAAGTTAACTAAATGAAAAGTGAAAGGCTAATGCCTGACTCCAACAATTTAGAGATTCTAACCACATCGACAAATTAGACATAAGGCTTACGTTGAAGGTATGCCAAAGCAAGAGTGAGTCCTATGTTGAAAACAATGGAATATGCCAACAAAACACCAACTCCAAGCCAATACCATAATTTATTATTTGATAGACCATATAAGCGAAGTACACTATTACCAACAGTGTCCCCATGAGCAGATATCTGTTATGAAGAGATCATGTTAAATGAAATGGTGAGGCATGATTCACATGGTAGCTTTTTAGGAGAAAATTTGAGGACAAAATAGAACCTTGTCCCATCTTGAATCTGTAAATTCATTCACTGCAATCGCCTGTTGTCCATATGTAAGAGGTGAAACCCAGTGAGCCCAAACCCACCATGGCTTGATGTAATCTGGTATTATAGATCAAGCTTCAGTAAGACTTTTAAGCGAAGTAAAAACAATAAGTCAAATTACTTTTATTAGACTAACTGATAATACTACATTCAGGAACAATGTACAAGATAATCAAAATCTCACCTTTTGGGACAATAAATCCTCCCAAAAGGAACACAATCAACAGTGCAGAAGATCCAAATGTATTGGCAATAGTGTAATCTCTTGCAATAGCTGCCATACTACGGAAGAGTCCCAGTGCCATTTGGTGTACAGAGAACAATAAAAACATGAAACGGAAAAACCTGCAACAAGATATTGTCTCAAATTCACACTCTAAAAGAATAGGCACCTTATATGAAGAACATTATGGCAAGTATGCATATCTACCTCGCAGCATTTGGTGCAAAACCGACTGTGTAGTATACCATACAAGACCATACTATTGATTCAATAATTGAGTAAGGAAGACGTAATAGCCAACTAGGAAGAGAAAAGGCCCAGGCTGGATAAAAAAGGCTGTCCCTCTGCTTATAAAAAACTGGAAGCCGAGATATTGTAATGGAAAGCTCAGAAAACCCATTAAACATCATGTGCACCAGCCCAAAGAACAAACAAGAAAGGTACAATGCTCCATTTGCCTCATCAACAGGATGAATTCTTGTACGTAGAAATATCGTGCATGTGATGAATCCAACAAATGCAACCTGCACAGTATGCCAATTACTATCCGACCTAGTAAAACAATTCGATAGTAGGAAGAATGAACAAACCTATTAGAATGCATAAACATTATTCTCCAAAATTGTAAGCTCATGGGATCAGTAATCCTCTTAGCTTACAGTTTTGATGTATATGAAGAATATAATACAAAAGTTGTTATTCCTCTATTTTCAGAGCCCCAAGTGAGTCACTAAAAAGATTGATGGTTGGAGCAGATGCTTTCATGGAATGATTCCTTCAGCTGTTCAAGATGCAAATGTCCAGTGGGATGATAATAATGCATCGCTCTGCTGCATAATGGGGGTTGTTATAAAGTATTTGGAGGGCATCACTCATGGTTTGAAGTCTCAAGCCATGCCGCCAGGCATGGTCAAACCTTTTTGTTGGAAAACTAAGACACAACACAAGGCAACTCAGCATTTAATCATTTTGTCACTTGTGTTAGAACAATGCCACTCATGCCAAATAGGGCCAAGTGGTAGATTCCTTTGTTTCAGTTAGCATGCATGAAAACCAATCGAATCTATCCAGTCTCAACCTATGAAGATAAAGATCATTCTGCACTCATGGGAAGGAAAAGTGGAAAGGAGAAGGGGTCACAGGAAAAGAAAGAGGAGAACAACCTATAAAAAAACACTCAAAATCAAGAGAATGAATACTTGATTGTTGGACGCTCATACCGTCAAAGGAAGATTCATGGCGATCAGAAGATTAGAATCTGGTGGCATTAAAGGAGAACTAAGGTAAGATAGTCAGAGGGATTTCACACCTCTACAATGACTCAATTTGACAAAGGTGGGGCAACCAACTGTGGAGGTCCACACAAGTAGAGGAGAACTAGCTAAGGTAGGTAAGGTGCTCAGAGGTGGTTAGAGGGATTTCACAAGGTCTGGCAAGATTTGATGAAGATGGGTTTTCAAGTTCTAGAGGTCTGGCATAGCTTCACAACTTCACGATTTTGGCGACAGGGATATGCAAATGCCTTGTCTAGAGAAATTTTATATATATATATATATATATATATATATATATATATATATATATATATATATATATTATATGTCATTTTATATGTTATATAATCATATAATGTTATAACGTCGATGTCGTAGTCGTGGGCGGAAGCTCACATCCACATAGCGGAGCTTCGTCGGGGAACCTTCACAATTTTGCAATTTTGGGAGCTTACAATTTTGCGATTAGGAGCTTGATTTTATAACAAATATAATATACATTTGTTATATATAATATGTTATGTTATATAATTTAGAATAATATGTATAACATATCATATATAATAGATTTATGTTATATGACATATAATAATATACATAACATTAACTAATTGTTAATTAGATAATTTTTATATCAATTGAATAATTTCATATTTAATAAATATTATATTAGTGTGTTTACTTGGTGTGGATTGTGTGGTAGTTATATTAGTGTATCACTCATGTGGATGATTTTGTTTTTATATTTTTAATGCTCCAACTTTTTTAATAATGTATAGGTAGACAAATGATACCAAAATATCAGCTTATGTCTACCTTGAAGATAGGCATGTCAACTAGAGAATCAATTTTATTGTTAGTATTTACATTGTGATATGATTCGACGGAAGGGTGGGGTCACATTGATCATACAACTTATTGATGCATATTGGTTGTTTTAAAGTGGCCAAAAGTCCCTTAAGAAATCCATCATGCAATAAAGGAGAATTTGATGTAAATATTGTCAAATACTTCAACAAAAGGTGGAATCCGCCACCCCAGTGGCCCCACAAAATCGGCCCCACACGATCGGCCCCACGACCATCTGTGAGGAGGAAAATCGAGAAGCTGCAGTTGACCACAACGGAGAAGGGTATTGCCTCGGCTTCGCTGAGATTCGACCCTTACCCACTTCAACAACTCTGCTCCGTCGTAACCAACTCAACTATGCCCCGGGGACTAAATATTGTCAAATACAAACAATAGGAATGTGAAGATTTTGATTAAAAAAAATTTCTAAAGAACCCAATAAATTTGAAGGTGATATATCTTAAATCATGAAGAATTTCCAGTCACTTTGTGCCTCTTGAGTTGGATATGAGTGCAAATAACAAATGCGATATAATCATGGCACAACTAGTGCTAATGGAAGTAACTCATTATAGTGAAAGTGGTAACTATTACCTCAACATTGTGGAGAAAAGCGTTCATGTTACCTTATCACGTGATGATATTGGTCCTTTTCTTTCTTTCCATTAAACAAAGGACTACAATCAATATCAATCTAATGACATTCCCAAGCTAGACTAATAGGAAGACTAGAATTGATAATGCCTACAAAATGGAGAGGAAATCTATTGGTCAAAGTATTACCAAAATTTTCATTTCAATTAAATTCCCCTTAGCAAAACAAACACTACATACTACCGTAACATAGTCTCCATTGTTTGTCACACTAAGGGGTATTGTTAGTTCATACCAAGACTACATTATGGTAACTTTGATTCTGCTATTAAACCTTTAATTGTATATGAAATTGTTGGCACATACCTAGGCAAACAAGTAGAACTGATCGAGAAATTAGAGTCTATCATGCAAGACACAATATGACCTTGTGGGGTTACATTGATGTGCAATAATAGCTAGATAGTATCTACATAGATAAACATTACCAACTTTCTACTATACTGTAATAAAAGGTGATATCAAGATTTAAAATCTCGACCCATGCTGAGGTTTCGATCCCAGACCAGAACGATACGGTTTCGGTATTGTATCGTGTTGTGCCAACATGGTTTTAATACTATTTATTTATATACATAATAATTATTATATAAATATGTTTATTGTGTATAATTTAAAAATAAGTAGGAGATCTAGTCTAATAACATAGGAGGATGCATATAGTTGATTCCAGTGGGATAATAGTTATTAAGCCAAATGAAATAAGATTGTATATACAATGATCAATCTTTGTTCTAGCCAACTGGAGCATCATAGTCAACTTGGATGTAGATTTTGAGTGAACAAAATGTTTTGATTCTGAATGAAGTCAATTGTTGCAGTTAACTAGGTAGTTAATTGATTAAAGAGTTGTTGATTTTCTAGCTGACTTATGAAATATTTTTTAACTTTTTTTAAATAATTAAAATTTTTAGAATTATTTACAAAATTTTAAAATTATTTATAAATTTTTAGAATTATTTCAAATATTTTGAATATTTTTTAGAAATTTTAATTTATTTTTATTTTAAAAAACAATTTAAAGTTTTATTTTGAATAAATTCTTATTACGAAATTAAAAATATTAATTAGAATATTTTTATTTTTTATATTTTAATAAAAATAATTAAAAAATAAAATTTATATTATAATTATATTAGTTGATTAACCATTTATATAATTATAATTTATATAGTAATTAATTATTAATTAGAAATTATATATATAATTTAAATAATTTTTATAAAAAACTTTTAATTATAATTTATAAAATTTTATTTTATTTTAATATAATAAATTTAATTAAAATTATTATATTAAATTAATAAGATAATCTTATTAGACTTTAATAAAGCCTATTTAAATTACTTCAACTATAAATGAGAGTTGATTAAGATTATTAATTTAATTAAACCAAAATTCACCGCTCCTGTTCCGCGCCCGCGCGACACTGCGCCTACGCGACGCCTCCAAAGGCATTGCACAAGCCCAACGACACCTCTAGAGGAGTCGCGCGGGACTGGCGATGCCTCCGGACGCATTGCACGACGGTTGGAACCCCTTTGGGTGAGTCGGAAGGGCTTGACGACTCCTCCATATTGAGCGCGTCGAAATAGGAGGCATGACTATATCGGTTTTGGTCCGCAGGTGAAACGAGATGTTTCGCCCGTATCGGACGAAACAGTTCGAGATTGCATTCCTTGGGTGATATTACATAAATTTTACATATAACTATAGTTTGTTATTATACATATTATGTATATCACCTAATGATTAATATAGCTCGGGAGATAGGTGTAGAACATAGTGCAGTGGTTATAGACAATAGTGTCAACTTTAAGAGAATAAATAATTATTAAAGCAAGATCTTCCTTCTAGCATTATTTTGGACCGTGTAGATTATATTGCATTGATTTAACAATGATAGACGTCAATAGACTTAAAATAGTGAAAAGCTTATAAAAATAAGAAAAATTATCAACAAAATTCCTTTATAATCATCATTGAGTTCATAAATTACGATAAAATTTATTTATGAAGAGATTCTACGACCATAAGCAAGTAGGCTTACAACTCATTTTCTCCTGTTAAATTTGTTGTCCCTAAAAAATGTCAAATTAAAGGTCATGTTCACTTTGAAGAACTAGAAAATCTCTTGGTACTCTAGAACTATTAAGGGTAGGAGGCACAAAAAATATTATATCTACTAGTTCTGAGTTAAATGACAAATTTTTATGTTTATTGAGTCTTTGTACATTGTTTCTTGCAAAGTTAACATGGACAAAAGTAATAAATAGGTAATGCCCACCATTTAATTCATGAAGCAATCGAGAAAATCAAGACACCTCTATAGTTGTCAACCAAGTATCAACATTATGTTGATATAATTACTAGGAGTGGGAGATAAGATAGCTAAATGGAAAAGATGTTTGTTTGACAAGTACATAATATTTTAATAATAAGAAAATTTTAATATCTATTATTATTAATACTATATATTTTTATTTGATGTTGTTATCTTAATTCGACATATCAATATTAATATAATGTGACAATGCAACAAATGATGATCTTCTAATGGCTTTTAGAAGTGCAGAATCAAAATTACAGCCAAATAGAAAATTAACTATTGAGGCTAATGGATTTCAAAAATGCAAAATCAAAATTATAGCAAAATAAAAAATAATTGTTGAGGCTAAGAATGACTTCAAGAAATATATGACTTTTATGTGATCTTTTTACAGTGTCATACAATAACAACAACTAAGTTTTATCTTACTAAGTGAGGTTGGCTATATGGATCTTTTTAAACAATTGAGTTTTATTCTTTACTATATCATCATTTATATTTAAATAAATTTTATCTTATTTTATTTTTGCTAACCAAGTCTTTAAAAGTCTTCCTCTTCCTCATTTGATATGCACATTTATTAGAATTTCATATTGCCTAATTGGAATATTTATTGATCGTTTAAGTACATATCCGTATCATCTTAAACATGTCTCTTGAAATTTTTTCTTAACAGGTATAACCCCGACTTTCTCTCTAATATTTTCATTTTTTATCATGTTCATTATTATATGTCTACACATCCACCTTAACATCCTTATCTCTGCAACTCTCATTTTCTGCTCATGTGCTCAAATCATAACTCAACATTCAACTCCATATTACATAGCAGATTTAATCATCATTTTGTAAAATTTTTCTTTTAAGTGTATTTTTTGATCATAAAGAACCCGACACTTTCTCCATTTCAACCATCCTACTTGTATTATATGCAAGACATTCTCTGAATCCCTCCATCCTTTTGCAAAAATAATCCAAAATGCTTAAAACTCTCAGTTACAAATAACTCGTCATCTCCTATCTTAACAATTGTTTCATTACGTCTAATATTATTAAACTTAAATTGCATGAATTCTGTTTTTACTCTACTAAGCCTAAAATCTTTCACTTTTAATATTTTCCGTCAAGATTCGAGTTTAGTATTTATTCATTCACATGTCTCATCTACCAAAATAATATCATCTAAAACTAACATGCACCGCGGTGTCGTATCTTGGATCTGTCCAGTGAAGTTATCTATGATTAATGTAAACAGATAGTGACTTAGAGCTTATCTTTGACCATCTATCTTTATGGAAAACTTCGGTCGTTTGAAGTCTTCACTCTTGTTATTACATCTTTATACATATCTTTAATTAGTTCAATATAATTATACTAACACCTCTCTTTTTTAAAATTCTCTATATAATTTCCCTTGAGATTCTATCATAACCTTTTTCTAGGTCGACGAATACTATATGCAAGTCTTACTTCTGTTCCTGATATTTTTCAATTAGTTTCTTGAGAAGATGTATAACTTTTATTGTCGACCTTCCATGCATAAATCCAAATTGATTTTTGATCACCGTTGTCTTCTTCTATAGTCTTTTTTCTATTACTCTTTCCCAAAGTTTCATGATATGACTCATTAGTTTAACACCCCTATAGTTTGCGTAATTTTGTACATCTACTTTATTTTTATATAAGAAATTTAGAGTACTTATCCTTCATTGATCAAACATTTTTTTTAATTTTCAATATCTAATTGACTAACTTTACAAGTCATTCAATATCTTGTTTCTTTAAGTACTTCCATACCTCTATCGAAATATCATTTGATCCAATTGATTTTCTATTTTACATCCCATTTAAAGCTTATTCTACTTCTAAAATTTGAATTTTATAATCAAAATTTAAATTTTAATACTCATTTGACCTACTTAAATCACTTAAATTAAGTTGGTCTTCTAAACCTCTATTAAAAAGTTGATGAAAAAAATTCTTCCATCGCTCTTTTATTTCCTCGTCATTTACTAGTATCTATTGCATTTATCTTTAATACATCTTATTTAAATAGGATCTCTTATATTTCTCTCTCTCTTGCTTTAACTATTCTATAAATATCTTTTTCCCTTTCTTTTGTATCTAAAGTTCAAAATTTTCATTCTTAGCGTCATTTACTACTTTCTTGGCCTCTTGCTTGGGTACTGTATATTTTAAAAAAAATTTCTCATTCTTACAAATATATAATACCTTATAGGTTGTTCGTTTTTCCTTCACTTTCTTCTATACTTTCTCATTCCACCATCAAGATTCTTTACTTTGTGGTACATCGTCCATATCCTTTTGACTTACAGAGTACACTCTTGATTATTATTTTTAACTTTAATACCATTTTATCCTATATCATATTCGAGTCATCGTATATGTCTCCTAATATTTGTACTCTTACCCTCTCTTTAAATATGTTTTGCTTTCCATCCTTTAACTTCCACCGCTTAATTCTAAAAGTCGGGTAATATGTTTTGCTTTCCATCCTTTAACATCCACTGCTTAATTCTAAAAGTCGAGTATATTTTCCTTACCAACGTTTAAAATCTCGACCTGTGCCGAGGTTTCGATCCTAGATCGAAACGATATGATTTTAGTATCGAATCGTACTATGTAGATATAGTTTCGATATTTTTTAAATATAAAATATATTAATAAAAAAATAAAATATTTAACATAAATATTTTTAAAATAGAAAAAATAATCTTTTAAAATAGAAAAAAATGAAAATAGATTAATTAATAAATAAAAGTTTAATTATATCTTTTGAGAATTAAAATAAATAAAATATATGATTAATTAGATAATTTTTAGGATTTAATAAAGTCTTTTTAGATTATCCCTATCATAGTTAAAAGCTAATTAAAATGATCAACCTAAGTTATAATTAAAAAAATACTCGGGACCCGTGACACCCACTCACGACGCCAGCAAGCTCACGCGACTCCGGCACCGCTGCGAGGGTTGCATAATCCCTCAAAGCGGTTGCGGGGGTCGCGCGACTCCTCCAACGAGGCCTCGAGTGCGACCCATTACGGTGGACGAGGGGGTCTAGCGACCCCTTTGGGGTTGCCGCGCGGTTGCGCGACACCTTCACTACTATTGCGGGGGTTGCGCAACCCTTCCTCTACGACCACAAGGTCGCATAAGGCCTTTCGTCTATCACGGAGCCTAATGCCGGGTCGTGCCCATGCTGATCGACGAGCGAAACAAATTGTTTTGCCCATTTCAACCGACTTAGTACGATATTTTAATCCATGTTCCTTACTATATTTAAGGCGTATATCCAACACTACTAACCTACGTTGGGTAGTTAAGTTTTCTCTAGAGATGACTTTGCAATCTTTACACATCTTTCTATCCTTCTTTCTAACCATAAAAAAGTCAATTTATAATTTATTATTCCCACTTTTGGACGTGACCAAGTGTTCTTCTCTTTTCTTAAAAAATATATTAGCTAGTATAAAGTCATATGCTATCGCAAAATCCATATAGTTTTTCTTTTTTCATTTCTTGTTTCAAACTCAAACCCTTCATGCACTCTATCATATTCCTCATTTTTCATTCCTATATGCCCATTTAGATCTCTTCCTATTAAAATTATTTCAATTAGTGGAATGTTTTGTAATACCTCATCTAGGTCGTCCCAAATCTAAATTTGATGTATTCATCTAATCCTACTTGAGGTACATATATGTTAATTACATTAATAGTTGCTCTCGCCACCACTATCTTGAGAGTTATAATCCTATCTCCTTTCTAACTACTACTATTTTATCATTTAATGAACTATCGACAATAATACCTACTCCATTTCTTATTTTACTCCTTGTGTATCATAACTTAAAATCTAAATTTTCTATCATCTTTGCTTTCTCTCCTACTCATTTTGTCTCTTATACACATGAAATATTAATTTTCTCTTAATCATCATATCTACTACCTCCATTGCTTTACCAATGAGCGTTCCTAAATTTTATGTTCCAAATTTTAGACAATTATTTTTCTTATAATATTTGTTCTTACCCAACCTATGGTATGAAAACTCTTGCATATTTAACACTACATCTAAGTTCTAATGGAAATGTAGCGATCATTGCCGAGACATTACAATCGGATCCTACAATGCATTCCTTCTAGGGAACATCCTAGCAATAGTACAATAGTCTGATGGATCAATTCATTGAACATTTGTGATGCAGGAGAATCTAAAGATTTTTATTATTAATTTTGATCATTTTTATTTTTAGTAATTTTTGAAGTTTTTGGTATTTAGAGTAGTTTTAAAAAGTTCTATTTTTTTATTTTAGGATTTGTTTTAAATCTGATTAGGATTTTTAGGATTAAGCCTATTAACAATTTTTCTTAGGATTTTATATTTGAAGTCTGTTTAGGATTTTTAGGATTTCGAGTATGTTAAGAAATTTTCCTTTTTATTAGGAATCTTTCTTTTCGAATTTGTTAAGAAAATTTTCTTTTTATGAAGAATCTTTCTTTTAGAGTTTGTTAAGAAATTTTTCTTTTTTTTAGGAATCTTTCTTATGGTTTGGGTCTATATAAACATCTTATGAGTTGATGTTTAGGGAGAAAAAGTTTTGGTTTAATAATATTTTTGGGGATGCCGTTATTTCCCTATCTCTTGTTATTCTTCTGAATTAACAGATTTTAGAAGATTGTTTCTGACGTTCACAATCGAACCAACAGATTCAATATTGCCCCCGGGATAATCGTTATCCCGTCCGGTGTCAATCGGTATCAGAGCATTGCCTGCGGAATAATCGCTATCCCGTTCGGCGTTAATTTGTCTGAAAGTCCACGCTGGCTGGTAACCTAACGTGCAATCCTCGCCCTTTTTCATTCGGACTTGGGACCGACATTGACGGGTTTATCTTTTTATAGTGTCATACAAATATAAATTGGATATTGATAAATATAAAATAATTTAATATTAGTCATTTGCAACACCTATAGAAGACTTTTAATTTTGGTCACTTATTCATCTTACAACTAAGTGGTGATTGCAATATGAGGATCCACCTTACTCTAAAAAAGATTGTAGTATAGATTTTCTAGCAAATGAAACTTGTAAATGATTACTAGGGAAATTGGAAAACTTCCCTCTTTATTCATATGAAAGTGTAATATCCTATATCTTATCGTCACTTGGAAAAGATGGAGTATATTCACTATGATATGCATCTTGAATTAAGGGTCATAATAGAAGAAAAACATACAAAAGGTCCGATAATATAGACCCATTTGATATTGGATTTTTATGGGAGTGATTTAATGATGGTCAAGCATTCTTACCTAATGAATCAGGAGATACACCATGACCATCTCAATTTCTTACCCAACAAATTAAAATGGTGCAAGCTAGAAAAGATGTTAAGAGGAAGATGATGATGAAACTTCTGTTGTGAGAAGCAGGGGTAGATAGGTCTTTTCTTCTTATGGTATTAGGGTTATGTTGGTTATATAAACCCTGTACATGTGTTCCTTTTTTTGAATTAAGATAATTTAACATGGTATCAGAGCAGGTTTTTCCAAAACCCTAAGTTTTTCTCCGCCGCCTGCCGCAACCGGCCTCGCTTCTTTTCTTTTCGACTGTTGCGACGCATCGCCTCGAATTTTTTTTCTCTCCTCTTCCGAAGCGCTGCACGCCCGAGCCTCTTTCCTCCGCAGCCATCGCCTCCAGCTTTCCTCTTCCGAAGCACTGCACAACCACGCGTGCGACTCCGCCGCCTTCTCTGCCCGACGCCGTCGCCCGCTACTTGGAGACGCCCGCCGCTGCCGTCCTCTGCTTCGGTCGGAGAAGAAAGAGAGCCCGAGCGGCGCCGCCCTAGCCATCAACTCCTCTTCTTCCTCCTCATTGCCGCCGCCGTCGCTCGCCCCGTTCAGCAACGCCGCCTTCTTCTCTGCGCACGCGACGTCTGTGCCGCGACCGTCGACGCCTCTTCCCAACCTGCCTCCTGCTGCGCCGTTCGTCCAGTCTCGAGCCCGCAGTTTTTCTCAGGAGCTCGCCGTTTGCTCCTTCCGCCTCCTGCTGCGCCGACAACCTTTCTTTTCTCCTGCGACGCCGACCTCCTGCTGCGCCATCCAAACTGTTGTTTCTCAAACAGTGAGAGAGGCTAGAGTGTGGTGCTGTTCCGGAAGGCTTGCTGTCGCTGGAGAGGAGACCATCCTCTGGTCCGCTACTGCTGCCGGCCAAGGGGTTGCTGCCGGAGTTCGCGAAGTTGCCGGAGCTGTTTACTGCCGGAGTTTCTCGACGCGACGGGAAGAAGAGTCAGCTCGAACAACAGAGAAGTTGTTTCTACACAGCTGCCTAGTTGTGGTTCTTGCTTCTGCCCGATCCCGAGAAATCTTCTCACGATTTTTTTTTGCCCGAAAATCTGTGCTCTCTTGTTCTGCAGCCCTAGGCTGCACCTTCTGATTCCCAAAAAAAAAAAAAAAAAAAACTTTACTGGCCTAAGCATCTTCTTTGCTTGGAACTTTGTGACAACATCTTTATTTTATGGCGGACATCTCTGGAGAAACTTCTGGTATTTCTGCAGATCCCTTGACTTCTTCTGGACAGGTACAACCTTTTTTCACAATGCCAGGAAATGGAGGATCCGGTCTTCAGATAACCTCAGAAAAATTGACAGAGACAAATTATGCATCTTGGGCAGTTGCTGTTGAACTTTATGTTGAAGGTCATGATAAACTTGATGTTCTTCATGGTACTAAAGTGAAACCAGATGAAAAAGACCCAAACTTTCGTATTTGGAGGCGTGACAATATTCAGTTGATGACTTGGATACTCAATTCTGTCAGTTCTGGCATCAAACAGGTCATTCTTCATAATAAAACAGCTTTTGACATGTGGAAGACACTGGAGCAAATGTACGGACGCAAGCATGACATGTTGCGTACTTATCAGCTAAGTAGTCAAATTTTTAAACTTGATCAAGGTTCTATGTCTGTCACCAATTATTTTGCTGCTCTGAAGGGGTTGTGGGATGAGTTTGACTATTACAGGATGGAGATTGGATTTCCACTGATGATCACCAGAGATATTTAAAACTTCTGGAGAAGGACAGAATTATTAAGTTTCTAGATGGGCTTAATGCAGAGTTTGAGAGTTTAAAAGGACAAATTCTTAGTCTTGATCCTACTCCCTCTCTAGAACAAGTTTATTACAAAGTTCTCAGTGAGGAGGGCAGGAAAAGGACCATGAGCAACAAGGGTATTTCTGCTACCAGCACTCCAATTGGGGAGACTTCTGCTCTTATCAGTTCTACAAACAAGTCCAAGCCTGGGGGAACTAAAGGAAGAGGTGATAAATTTTGTCGGCACTGCAAGAGGACTAATCATGATTCAGATTTTTGTTGGGAGAAATATCCAGAGAAGAAACCTGACAAATTCAAACATGGTGACAAGAAGGCCCCTAGTCGTGGGAATGTTGCTGTCAAGAAATTAGTGGAGGGGGAGACTGCTGGTTCCTCTGTGTCTTCTTCTGTTGGGTTGTCCTCTACTGACATTGCTAACCTTCAGCACCTTCTCTCGCGGCTTCAGGCTTCATCTTCTGCCTCTACCCCTCCATCTCAAGCGCACACAGGTATCCGTGGCTTGGGATTGAGTGTTGCTGGTTCAAGCTCTTATAGCCCTTGGGTCATTGACTCAGGAGCTACAGATCATATGACAAACATTGCTAACTCCTTCATTTCCTACTCTTTGTCCTCTGGGCAAGATAAAGTGACCATTGCAAATGGAACCAAGGCCACTGTTGCTGGCAAAGGTTCCATACAATTGGCAGATCATTTTATCCTATCCTCTGCTCTTCATGTTCCTTCTATTTCTCTTAATTTACTTTCTGTTAGCAGCATTACAAAACAACTTCACTGCTCAGTAACCTTTTTTCCTGATCATTGTGTCTTCCAGGATCTCGAGACCAAGCAAACGATTGGGACTGGCCGTGAAGTAGGAGGTCTTTATTACTATCAGCTTGGAACAGCCTCTGCTCTGAAATCTACAGCACAGTGTTTGGAGAATAAACATCAAGATATCCTCTTATGGCATTCCCGGTTGGGACATTTATCCTTTAGGTCTTTGAAAGTTTTATTTCCTAGTCTTTTCTCATCAATTTCTTTTGAGTCACTTCAGTGTGAAGTCTGTCAGTTATCAAAACATTGTAGAACTCAATTTTCTGAGTCCATAAATAAAAGTTCTTCTCCATTTGATCTTGTTCATTCTGATGTGTGGGGGCCCTCTCCTGTGACTTCTTTGGATGGCTATCGATATTTTCTCTCTTTTATTGATGATTACACCCATTGTACATGGCTTTATTTGATGAAAAGCAGAGAAGAAGTTCCTCGACTCATTCAAACTTTTTGTCAAATGGTAGAAACTCAATTTCATACAAGAGTAAAGACTTTACGTTCTGATAATGCCCGTGAGTACTTTGCTCAGTCTCTAAATACTTTCCTTGAGGATTCAGGAATTCTTCATGAGTCATCCTGTCCCTACACACCACAACAGAATGGAGTGGCTGAAAGAAAAAATCGTCATATCCTTGAAACAGCCCGTGCACTATTATTTCAACGCCACTTACCTAAATTTTTCTGGGCTGATGCTGTCCTTGCCGCTGCCTATATCATCAATAGATTGCCATCCAAAGGTCTCGGGTATCGGTGCCCTCTCACTATTCTTCGTCCTGGCACCACGTTGTTCTCCCTTACACCTCGAGTTTTTGGTTCTCTCTGCTTTATTCATGTTCTTGGTCCCAAGTCCTCAAAACTTGATCCTCGTTCTATACGGGGAGTTTTTCTAGGATATTCCACTTGTCAGAAAGGTTACAAGTGCTTTGATCCTATTACTAGGACGAGATATGTTTTGAAAGATGTTACCTTTTTTGAGTCCGAGTCTTATTATTCTCTTCAGCCTCATCCTCAGGGGGAGCATATTACCTCTTCTGTGTCTCCTTGTGTACCTCAAGTGGTCTCATCTCCTCCTTGTGTACCTGAAGTAGTCCCATCTCCTCCTGAAGTAGTCCATCTCCTATTCCAGTGGATGCCATGGAAAATACATTACTGGGCTCGCAGTCTTCACAGGAAATTATCACTTACAAGCGACGAAGACACAAGCAAGGACCTACTACTGACCGGCTAGTCGAATCAGATGCTCTGGCTCTTGATTCCTTGGAGCAGTCATTAAATATGAATGAGCTGAACCTTCCTGTTGCTGTTAGGAAGGGGGTCAGGTCATGTACTCAACATCCTATCTCCAATCACGTTTCTTACTCTCGTTTGTCTTCTTCATATCATGCTTTTGTTTCACAGTTATC
This sequence comes from Curcuma longa, assembly GCF_044706935.1. Taxonomy (NCBI): domain Eukaryota; kingdom Viridiplantae; phylum Streptophyta; class Magnoliopsida; order Zingiberales; family Zingiberaceae; genus Curcuma; species Curcuma longa. The sequence goes on along the minus strand of NC_133867.1, from coordinate 11,474,680 downwards.
AAGTCATGCTATACCTTCTTCTTATTATGAAGCTGTAAAGGATGCTAGGTGGCTGGAAGCAATGAATGAAGAGATAGAGGCTCTTAACAGGAATGGTACTTGGGAATTAGTTGATCCTCCAAAGGGGAAGAACTTGGTTGGTTCTAAATGGGTCTATACTATCAAGTATAATTCAGAGGGTGAAGTGATCAGATATAAAGCCAGACTTGTTGCCAAGGGATTCACTCAAACATATGGGGTGGATTACTTGGAGACTTTTGCTCCAGTTGCAAAACTGAATTCGGTCAGAGTAATTATTTCTCTTGCTGCTCAATATGATTGGCCTCTATTTCAGCTAGATGTTAAAAATGCATTTTTGAATGGTGACCTTCATGAAGAAGTCTACATGTTACCACCTCCTGGAATCGAAACAAAAGGAAAAATTTGCAGGCTAAGAAAAGCTTTGTATGGGCTTAAACAATCTCCCAGAGCATGGTTTGATAGGTTTTGCAAAGCCATGATATTGTTTGGCTTTAAACAAGGAAATGCTGATCATACACTTTTTGTTAAAAAGAAAGAGGGCAGAACTACCATTCTCTTGGTTTATGTTGATGACATGATAGTTACAGGTGATGACGAAGCTGAAATCCAGGCTCTTAAGTCCAAGTTAACATCAGAATTTGAAATTAAAGATCTTGGACTATTGAGGTACTTCCTTGGTATTGAAGTTGCTCGATCTCAAGAAGGAATTTATATGTGTCAGAGAAAGTATGTGTTGGATTTACTCAAGGAGACAGGGAAGTTGGGTTGTCGACCAGCATCTACTCCTATAGAAGTAAATCATGATCTTACTAGTTCTAATGGGGAAGATCTTACAAGTCTGGAAAAGGGAACGTATCAAAGGTTGGTTGGAAAATTACTATATTTGTCTATGACTAGGCCTGACATCACCTATGCTGTTAGTGTGGTGAGCCAGTACATGCATGCTCCTAAAACTGTCCATATGAAGGCTGTTGACAGGATTTTAAGGTACTTGAAGTCATGTCCCGGAAAAGGCTTGCTGTTCAAAGGAGGTGGTAATCTGAAAGTGGAATGTTATTCTGATGCAGATTGGGCTGGTTCTCGAGATGATAGAAGGTCCACTTCTGGCTATTGCACTTTTTTGGGAGGAAACCTGGTAACTTGGAGAAGTAAGAAACAAAATGTTTGTGCACGGTCCAGTGCTGAAGCAGAATATCGAGCCATGGCACATGGTCTTGCAGAAATATTGTGGTTGTGTTTTTTGTTGGAAGACATGGGATTAAAAGCAGAATTACCCCTCAAGCTATATTGTGACAACAAGGCTGCAATCAATATTGCAAATAATCCAGTACAACATGATCGGACTAAACACATCGAGATTGATCGCCACTTTATTCGGGAGAGACTTGATTCCGGAGAATTATGTTTGCCTTATGTCAAATCTGAGGACCAACTTGCTGATATGTTTACGAAGGCTATACCCCAAGCTATGTTTAATTCTGTTCTTAGCAAGTTGAACATGTTTGATATATATGTTCAACTTGAGGGGGAGTGTTGTGAGAAGCAGGGGTAGATAGGTCTTTTCTTCTTATGGTATTAGGGTTATGCTGGTTATATAAACCCTGTACATGTGTTCTTTTTTTTTTTTGATTAAGATAGTTTTAACAATTCCATATTCAGATTCACTAAACTTCTGAGCAATCTTTGAAGCAGGAATAAAAACATATGGCTTTGTTTTGTCAGACCAGTATTGTTCCTGATCCTTTCTAGAACAGACCTGCCAAACAAATCAATAAGTAAAAGAAATTTCAATACATAAAGGGGACAGAGTCGAAGATTACCTCCTGTAGAAAATCTGCCACTCCTTTACGAGACGGTATTGTAAATCCAATTGTTTGAAAGAACTCCAAACTTTTTTCTATTGGACCTTGATAGATTATATGGCCTTCTGACAGCAATATTAAATCATCAAAAAGCTCAAATGTCTCAGGGGCTGGTTGCAGGAGAGACACAAGCACAGTGGCCTCCATTTGATGAACAAAGTTCAACATGCATTTTACAATCTGAAATGTCGTGGAGCTGTCAAGTCCTGTTGAAATTTCATCCATAAAAAGTGTTTTTCTTGGCCCCACTATCATTTCTCCTGCATTGCAAGGGGGAAAGGAATAGCATTATTCTTCAACAGCTAATGAATGGCAAAGCAATCCTCCTCTAAAATATGAAAGTTCAATGCAAAAGATGTCTTACTGGGCAACAACAATTGATAAGATTTTGAGTAGTTCTAGTATAACAAGGCTTGTCTTTGCATATATAAAAAAAATCAAAGAAAAATACTGCTGAATGAAAAGAATGGTAGAGGGTCTGCAAATGAGCTTACCAAGTAATGCAACACAATCACTTTGATACCAAATTAATGCAACATAAGGATAAGTAATCCCACTTAGAAATAACAAGTCTCTCACAACGAACAAAACACACAAAGGATTTTTATCAAGAGAAGGATATTTAACATGAGGAGAATGAAGTCCCTTTTTGAATTCAACTAACATAAAATTAGAGTTATCAGACGAGCCGGCCCGTGGTGGGGCGGTCATTTGACGGACCAAGGTGGGTCGGCCAACCATCCTAACAGACTGAGAAATCTCCAACCCAACTCAACCCACAGTGGGTTGCGAGTTAGGTAGCCCACCAAAAAATAAAAATAGAAAAATCACTAGAATTCATTAAATTAGATCATTTTATAAATAAACATTTCTAAAAAAATGCCTAATAAAATTCTAATTCTTGATTTCACACTTACACATATTAGCTAAAGCAATTGATACAAAAAATTCACAACTTTCACTACAAAAATGTATATATCACCGTAATCCATAACCCAATTTTGGAAAATAGAAATCCCCTCTCAACCCGTAGGCCAACTTGAGAGCCCCCTTGGACCCGTAACCTATGTAGGTTGGTTGGCCGTCCAAGTTTAAATGGGTTGATAAAATTTCAACTCAACCCTCTTAAATTGTTTGGCGAGGCAGGCCAACCCAACAGACTCAATCCAAATTGACAACTCTATATAAAATTGGCATATTCTAGGGAAAAAATAATTGTATACCTAAAAGGACTCAATCAAACTTGAAATAAATCACCTATTTAATAACCAAATTAAAAAACTAGTAGAATTAAGTGATTATCCTAAATAGTATAATCTTCCAAACTAAAAATTTATGAAGTCTAAAATTTGTAAGAAATGAATTCCTAGTTTGCATTTTTCTCCCATGGCTAGAATTTGACTCTAAGTAAGTTTTAAGAATTCTTCTTAGGTCGTGATTTCCACACATAAGGAATGATTGTGTCAATTTGTTCAGCATGCTTTCTTCATTATCTTTCTTTGGTCTTTCCTTTCAATTAGTAAGGAACTCTTATTTCTTTTTCTTAGTTCTTAAGAAATTAATCCTTGACTTTCTTCTCTTCCTTTTTCGTTTCCTTTTCGAACAAATAAAGAACGTTGCAACTGAACACAGGGTTAGAATGATGTTTGCATCTCAATAGTATTATGGAATATGTAAGCAACTTTACTAATGAATCCATATATTCAAATACTGTGTCGTGTCGATTGGCGCAGGTGGAATTTTTCATTCTGCCAGTGGACCGACCGCGGCATGGTATTGCAAATGAAGCTACAACCTCGTAGAAAATGTTGTGAGGTCACAGAGTCACTGCTGTATCCACGACCTCATGACATCCTCCATTTTTAAAAAGATTTATTTATTCACTTTTCATGTCTAGTTATTTATTTTTTAATCTTTTCAAATGTATTTATTTATTATTTTTCATTTCTAACTGATAATTCAATTTCCTTCCCTTATTTTTTTCTTTTAATTTTTTTCTCCTTGATCCTTCTTCATTGTTAATTTTTTTCTCCTTGATCCTTCTTCATTCTTAATTTTTTTCTCCTTCATCCATACGCAAGGGTAAAGAAAGAGGAAGAAAACCTTTCTCTTTACCACTTTTTTTTTTTCCACTATCCATCCATGAAAAAATTCTCTTTTAAAGAATGGTTAATTTTTTCCCTCTATCTAAAGGTAAATAGAAAAAAAATACACATCTTTAAAATGGAGGAAACATGTTGTTAAAAAAAATTAAATATAATATAATTTCTAACCTTATAAAATATATTACTATTAATTAAATTATTATATATATAAATTTAGTTTAATTATAAACTGATCAAAATAAATCTAAATTAAATTCACTTTAAATCTACTTGATCTTGCCATGTCTACTTGGTAGACTTTAACTAATCCTAAATTAACTTTTACTCAATATGCATCAAATATTTTATGAGATAATATCAAAATTTGAATCCTACTTTCAACATCTCAAATATAACTCTATAGCAAGCATCTATGATAATCAAATATTAATAAAATATTTTTTAATCAATATATTTATATTTAAAAAGTATCAAAATTGTACCGACATAACACAATATTGAAACTGTATCGTTCTAATCATAAACCGAAACTTCAACACGACTCAAAATTTTAAACCTTGGATGAATCAACCAACATATAACAAAGTTAATAATGCAAGGTTGAAGTCTCAAATATCTTCTAATTAATTAGTGTATTCTCTAATTCAAAAATTGAACTAATGTTTCATAAGTTGATAAGATAAATATATATGAATAGAAACCATTTCTTATCCTAACATATTTAAATAAATTGGACAATAATGCTTTGAGACAATTATAATTTATGAATGCAAGAATATAATTACATATCACTAAAGACTTTATAATGATCCTCACTATAATTGTGTTCCTAGCATCACATGTCTCTCATGTAAACTTTGTAGAAATCTAAGTGGGATGTCAAGTAGTAAATAAGAAAATCAACTCTCTAGGATGACAAGCTTTAGAATCATGAATAATTACAAAGGAACAACTACCAACGAAATTTAATTAATTTAATTGATTTTTTAAGTTGTTAAATGGAGGTCATGCATTCTTATTCATTTTTCTAATTCCCTCTCTTGATCTCTCTAGGTAGCATGAACAAGTTATAATTTGTGAACCTAACCTACCATTTTAGTAGTATGTTGATCATTCTTCAAAGGGAATTATCACTAAGTAACATTACAATATTATTCGAATTATGGTTATGAGTATGTTTTTTAAACGGGTGAATCGGTCAAGTAAGTTAAAATGAAGTAGGGCCTTTAGTTGTCTCTATAGTAGCTGCAATTTAGGATAATCTACAAAGTCCAACAGGTGTTAGTAAGTGTAAAGTCCAACAAGTGTTGGCAAGTGAAAAGTCCAACACATGTTGGTAGTAAATGTCTAAGTAGGTTAAGGTTGATTGGATTGAGTTAGATGCTTAGCAAGTAATGAAGTCCCGACAAGTGAAGATTGACGAGATGCCAACAAATGAAAATCTTGGAGGAGTTGTCTCTAAGCAAGTGATGAAGTTCTAACAGGTTAAAGCTTAATAAATGTTGAGCAAGTGGAAGGCATAGAGGGGTGGTCTCTAAGCATGTGGAAGTCCTAGCATGTCAAGGTTAAACTAAGACTGGATAAGTGAAAGTCTTTGCAAATCAAGGTTAACTTGAGATTAGGCAAATTGAAGTCCTAGTAAGTTGAGGTTACTAATATTGGGAAAACAAGCAAGTCTTGGAGATATGGAACATGGTCTATGGGAAGTCCTAGAGGCGAGGCCTCTTTGTAAGATGAGGAAATCTTAGATGTATAGGCCTCTTGGCAAGGACACTTAAGACGAGTCAACGAGTGACTTGAAGTTTGGATTTCAGCTAGACTTACTATTGTGCGGATTTGAAGTTAAAGTTAGTTTAAGTCGAAGCTTCAATTGACTGAAGGAAGGTTTCAGTCGATTGATGGTCAACTCGATTAGCGACTCAGGCTAAATTACTAGCAATTTCTATTTGAGGATCAGTTGATTATGCAATCGACTAAAGCAAGACAGTCAACTAATTAGTCAATTGATTGTTATAATTACAAAAATCTAGAAAGAGAGTCATTGGTTGCAACAATCAGATGATTAAGATGCTATTGGAGATCAATCAACTCAAGTAGTCATTGTGATCCACACAATCAACTATATATGGGCTCCATTGACTCGGCTGATGCAATTAGTCAATTGTAGTAAGTAAACACTCAATTGATCGAGTGAATTACAGTAGGTTAAGAACTTTATAAAGAGTAGACCAGATGGAGATTTTGACAACATTAATGAGCATTTAAAGAGATAGAAAGTAACAACAAGTGAAAACATGCCAAAGAAAAGCTCCATATCATAATCCATTCTTTATGTTGTGATTTGTTTTTTCAAGCATTATAGTTCATTGCTGTTATTGTAAATGCTCAAATTGTAAAAAATTTCTTCACCTTTGGAAAATATCCAAGAAGGATAAACTATAGAGGAATTCTAAGAAGAACCCACTGAACGATCATAGGCCTTGAAGTAGAAGTTGGGAGTTTCAAATTGTAAAGCAACATTGTTCCATTTGTTCGTTTTCTTGTGTTTGTGTTTTCTATATTTCTCGTTGCGTACCATAACATTTGTAGAATCAAGCAAGACAAACAGTCAGTTATTCACCTCTCCTCTAGTCACTCATTATCAATCCTACAACATTCACTCTCTACTCTCTACTCTCTACTACTTTATAATATGATTTCTTACACTCAAAATAGTACTTAATTTCTCTATCATGCAAATAAAATATTTTGGTTTCTATTGTGCTTGTGATAATGCAGAGTTGAGTGGAGTCACGTGGGGTTAACATTTAAGGTTGCTACAGTATCGAGTGTGAATACTTATCGATGGCTTAAAGATCATGCAAACCCCATATAATCCATTAAAGGTCGTAGAGGATGTAATTGGTAAATGATAATCTAGGTTGAGAATTTATACCACGAGATATTTCATTTATTTTTGTAGCCTTGACTACCAAAAGTTGTAGGGAGTTGGAGATCACCTTTTGAAACTTAGCCAATCACATGGTTAAGTGTCACTTCGACTAAGGGGGTTTCCTAATTTGCTTCTTGTCGATGACTTATGAAGATCGTAAGATGGATAAGGAGATGTCCCAATCTATGATAGTCAATTTGATTGGTGGATTAAAGAAACAAAATGTTTCTTTTTAAGATCTAGATAGTTGCAAACTTAGTTGATTGGATGGGATCCAATTGATTGAAACACTAAATAGTAACTATGAACATTATCATTGGTTTAACTGTTTTATTTTTGTACAAGTAGACCATATTTCCAATCGAATAATCAAGTCACTTTCATCCTTTTGGAGGTGTACATTGGACCAAGGTCTGCTGTGGAGCTCAATTGGGGAAAAGTAAGCACAAAATTTCTATCATTCTATTCTCAAATTTCCAACTAACTCTGAGAGCTTGATTGATCAAAGCTTATAAATCTCTCATACACTGAAGCTCTTGTGGTAACCTTGCCTTCTCCTTTTTCTATATCAACATTCTCGAAGGAGAGTAGTGACATTTGTGGATCTCTTTGCTGTAATTATTCATTTCATTGTGAGTGTTGTGTTCCTAGGGTCTAGGAACTTATTCTTGATTTGTAAAGAGCACGATTGTAGCATGGTTGCTCTAATCCTTGCTTGGACGATGATTAGGGTTTGCTGTATTAACTAGTGCAAAGGAACTTTCAAGTGGATTTTGTTTTGGACTGTGATGTTGAGTTGGATAGTAATTATCCTGCGGGCAATATTAATTTCATTGATTGACTGCGAACACTGAAAATCAATTTTCTAAAACCTGTTATTTAAAAGAATACCAGGAAATAGGAAAATAAATGACATTGCCGAAAATATTATTATACCAAAAACTTCTTCTTAAACATCAACTAACAAGATGTTTATATAGATCTACTAACTTGTACAAAAAGGAAAGAAATCCTAATAGAAAGGAAAATTTCTTAACAGACTCGAAATCCTAAAAATTTTAAATGGACTTAAAATCCTCAAATATAAAAAAATAAAAAATTTTAAAACTACTTTGAATACCAAAACCCTAAAAATTATTAAAAATAAAATTTATCAAAAATATTCAGATCCTCCTGCATCAGTCACCCCAGGTTAAAAAAATTCGTCCTCGTGTTTCGAATAGTGTCAGATGGTCGCCCAAGAAAAAGATTCATAACTTCGTCTTGGAACTTAGGTATGTCCTGGTAACCATTGACAAATAGAAGCACTTTATTTTTCAACTCAATTAGTGTTTGCCGACTTTTTCAAAAGTCTTTCCACTACTATCAACTCTTCATTGAGGTGGGTCAACATATAAACCTCCTCAATATGATTTCTAATTGACCAGTCCTCAATAATCCTTGCACTTGCTTTTGAATCAATGTTGCAATCAAAAAATAGTACTTTCAGAAGAGGTTGCAAATTTGCAGAAGGGAGTTGCCCTGCGCCAACATTTTCCATGCAATAGCCACTAGAACTCCAAGATTTTGAACTTAAGAAAACTGACAATAGCATTTGAGTCCTGAATTTTACCTGAACTTGAACTTGATAAACGGTAACTTCTATCTGTCGAGCTCACCAGTCACCATGAAGCATAGCAATAGAAGGCAGTTTGGATCAGTAGCCTTGGGTAGGCTGGCCACCCTCGACACCTCCTCAGGATCTGAAAATTTCAAACCTAGAAGACACTTGATATGCAAGATTGAATTCTTAGGGGCAGCATTAGCAATACTAAAAAAGCACTGCTTCTCGCCAAAGCAGAAAACAACAAGAATCTCATGCTTCGATTCATTGTTCAGAACCACATCAATATCATGTTGCCTTGCTACCGCAATAATGCTACACTCGTTCCCGACATCAAACCCAACTTCATCGACTATATTATCATCATCATAAAGTACCTTGTCATATATTGGCTCGCTAGTTAATTCAGTTTCGTCTTCGTAATGTTGAATAAATTAGAATGTCAGCACGTCATAAACTGGATCACCAAATATTTCTATCTTGTCGTCGTCTCTGCATCCTAGTGTGATCAAACGATCGAGAGAGTAAGACTGGTCGTACTCGATGTTGTCAAGGTCCGCATCTTCATGGTTATCTTCACCGCCGTAGGAGGAAGGGGGATATAGAGGCGTTGCCAAGCCCTCGAAGTTGTAGGTGGTGGGGTGATTGATCCCGAATCTCTCAAAACCAAACTTGCACTATGACATCTCTCCTCGATTGAAAATTTATGATTTTTCAAAAGAGGAATAAAGGAACTTACGACTTTTACGATCTTGCGCCGCTAGATGCTAGAATAATTTTGTGACTTATTTTTGTAGATCTTGAAGTATCTCGTCAAGGGTGCTACGATCACGGTGTGATGCTTCCTTAGTCGGAACCTGCCCATCAAGACCACGACAGCGATCCATCGGATCTGAGAGCTCTGATACCAACTGACGCCGAGCGAGATAGCGATTCTCCTACAGGTAATATTGATTCCATTGATCGACTGCGAACACCAAAAATCAATATTCTAAAACTTGTTAATTCAAAAGACTATCAAGAAATAAGAAAATATAACACTGTTTAAAATATTATTAAATCAAAAACTTCTCCTTAAATATCAACTAATAAGATACTTATATAGACCCAAAACCCTAACTTATACAGAAAGGAAAAAAATCTTAATAGAAAGAAAAAATTCTAAACAAACTTAAAATTCTCAAATATAAAAAAATAAAATTTTTCAAAACTATTCTAAATACCAATAACCTTAAAATTTACTAAAAATAAAAATTATAAAAATAGTAATAAAAATCTTCGGATCCTTCTGCATCAGAATGTCACACCAATGCAACAAGGAGCATGGAGTATCCGGACTTTGATAAACTTTTACAAGTTTTTTGCTGATATTGCAGCAAAAAGTTGTGTACCTATTTAAAATTTAAGATTAAAAAAAATTATTTGATGATATATTCACATTGGTGAATGGTGTCTAGTAAGTTAGATGACAATTGATGGGGAACTCTTTTTCATTTTGTAACTAACTATTGGAAACCAAAGTGACTCAATTGATTCTCATCCAAAAAACCATTTAGATTTTGTTGTTATCTTAACATGGGCAAAAGAGTAGGAATAGTTCAGAAACTTAGGAAGAAAGATCTAGTTTTTCATTAAAAGAAAATAAGTCTAGTGAGGTGATGGTATTCAATATCAAGCTATAAAATTCTAGGCAATTACCAAATTATTTGATAAAATTAGAAACAGAGAAACTGAAAGTGGGAATAAATTAAATGTTATCATACAAATGAAAATATAGCAGTAAATGAACAAAATTTTAAATAAGAACAGTAATATGAAAATCCTTGAAAAAGGTTTTAAAGGCAAGAAACACCATCAACTAACCAACAAAAGGTACCCAGATAATATTCATATACTTCAAAGGTTGTGCCTAGCAACTACACAGACAGTAAAGGTAGTTTGTGAGGGAAAGAAGTTTAATTTCCTAAATTTTATGTTCAAGATAATAAAAAATGTTTGATTACATAGATTTATTAATCCGATTGAATGGAAGCAATATGTGAACTTATGAAGAAGCTGGAAAAAAAATTCCCAACCTCTTCCTACCCTCCCTCCATTTCAGCCCCAAGAAAACAATGAAAATAACAGCTAGGAAAACTTTCCCTAGACACTTTTCCATCCTTCGTTTCCTCCTTTGTAGGAGACTATCTGTAAAAGAGTTGATTCATAAGACCAACCCCTAATGTGAAAAATGATAACAGTTGGACAAACATTGTCCATCTCAAATGTCTTAGGATTCATTTTCTTTGCAAGTGTTACTACGATGATGGACACAGGATATTTCTTCTTCTTGAGTAACATCAACAGTGTATTTGAGGACTTCAAAATTTGCAAATGGCAAAAAAATGGACAACCAATATTGTGATAAAAGATCAACCAAATAAAACTTTAAATTCACAGCAAAATTCAGAATTATAGTATAGAAAGGAAAAGCACTTACCTGTTGTTACTCGTTTTTTTTGTCCACCTGAAACACCTCTGACCATATCGCTACCAACCATGGTATCTGAACAGACATCAAGACCCAATACCTTCAATGTATAGTCAGTTGCAAGGTTGGCTTTTCTGCCTTTAACTGAAGCAACCTGTTGAGAAACAAGATTTTATTGATGTCTTTTCATTAGTACACGGCAGAATTTAGATTTTCCTTTTAACATGTTTGGAAAAATAAATGAATAACCTTCATAAAGGCATCAATTTCAGGACTTGGACGGATGTTTTTCTCTCGTTCAAGCTTGGCTAAATCTTTTAAGCATTCTGAGTTCATGAATATAAAAGAATTACTAACAAAACAAGATTAGTGTTGCTTGAAAAAAAGAGAGATAATTGCAATTGGATATAGATTTATGCAGTAACTAAATCATATATATATAAGAAAAGAAAAAGGTTTGCATATGAGATATAGAGAAATGTTGTTGGAGAAGAGGGAAACAAAAAGTTTGCACCTAAAGAATCCTAAATTTAAATTTTGGTGTTCGAATTGTCTCCCGTATAATAGCCATTGTTTCTATACCCTTATAGGCATTTTTAGGAGTGGGCTCATTAATTGGCCTGCATACTTAAATTGTAATAATATTTAATTATTTTGGCAAGGGCAGGGTTGATTCTGAAATAAGTTTTATTATTTATCAATATTTTTCAAAATTTTGGAAGCGACCTTGGCCCGTGAACCAAACTCTAACAACTTGTCTACGAGAAATTGTTATTGTCATCTAATTTCTCAGTTGTAATCCTTATGAAACCAAAAATGCTAAAAAGATAAATGATAGGAAGTATTGAGAGGTAGTCAAGGATCTAGACATTTTGAATTGAAGGGAGTTTTGAAGGATTCACCAAACAAGATGAATACAACAATGCAACACAGATCGATCTAACATTTCAGTTATCTTATAAAAATCATCAATAACTTTTAGAAAATCTGAAACAAAAAAATACCTTAAAAATTAATTAGTTTTTACTTGAAATAAGATAGAAAGATTAAAACTTGACCAAACTGACTGAAAAATTAGATGTACAACAATCTTTTTGAGGATCCCAATTTGACTCTAAGAAAATACCACAAGAGAGCAAGAGTCTTCTTCACTATGTTGAATTCCAACTTAACTTTCTCAACCTCGCCACCCATAAATATTGTCCCTAGTAGCTAAACTAAGAGGATCATCTATCTCATTCTGAGTCATTCATTTTGAAAATACTATACAATGAATTTTGAGATGCGATTTAATATGAAATATTAAATAATAATATATTTATCAAATAATATTAATAAATAAAATATTACTTAATTTTGTGTGAATTAATAAGATTTTAACATTTATTGGCCATTCAGATTTTATTATTTATAATAATATATGTTTATTTTATTGCTTCCATATTAAAAGGTATAATTTATTATTTATTAATGATCTAATATATATACATTTATGTTATTGATGTAATATTACCTACTAGTTCAAAAATATAAATTTGTTAAATAATAAAATGATATTATATTATTAATTTGATAATATAATAATATGCCGCAATTAATATTGTGATAATATTTAATACATTACTAATGTTTCTTCATTTACTCTAATATTTATAATTTACATGCATATTGTGATTGAACATAATTTGTTATTTGATAAATATCTCATTTATAAAACCGTTCTTTAATTTTTTTTTCTTAATGCTTTCAATTTTCACAGATCCTGTTAATCTATATTACTGATATTTATTAATATTTATGCTCTTTAACCATTGGATCCTAGTTCCAATATTAACTGTAACTATGGCCGGTGAAAACAAAGAAACATTAGAGGCAAAAAATAGTAGTAGGAGACAACAAGATTGACACTGTCATCTTTGTTGAGAGTCGCATCAATGATTTTATACCTAACGCCCACAATAAGAGCTCCTAAAGGCATTATTGAGGCCTAGGCTCTCATGTTGTCATAATCGTTCTCAATGCAACAAGAAAAAAGATGTCCTCTAATTCTGTTGCATAGATCAGTGACTTAAAATTGAGCTAGAGATCTCAGGTTGGAACTCAGTTCAATCAGGTAGAGGAATTGAATTTTGGGCTAAAGGCAGTCGTCGACAAGAAGATGTAAGTGAGAGAAAGGAGTGAACCAGGAGCCAAGCTTTGATACCAAAATTAGGTGATCTTTTAGATACTCCTCTCTACCTATATGTGCTATTGTTGAAATTAGGAGATTCTATGCCCATTAGTTCCACATAGAAAAATGTGGTGGTCTAATATATAAATATAAAAATAGTTAATTTTCTAATAACCCAAGCTTTTGGGATGGCATCAAAGTAGGAGGTCCAACATTCAGATCTTACTTGTCTCAAAAAAGGCGTACCTTTGAGTCATGATGCATGGAGATGTTTTGGAACTAGGAGGCTCCACACCTATTAGTCTCACATAGGTAAGTAGAATAGTCCGATATATAAATATAAGATTGGTCACTTTGTTAACAACTCAAACTTTTAGGATAAATAATTAGCCAATCAACTTTAACAGTCATGGATCAACATCAATCTTATAAGTAGATTTATGATATTAATGATATTTACATTTAAATCCATAAAAGTTCTCCCCACACTCAAGAAAGACCATGTCATGAAAGCACTTTTGAATGATGTGGAGAGTTTGGTTGGAAAGAAATAGTAGAATTTTCTCCATGGACACCAATTTGCACTGGAGATAATACTAATGGTTGTCCAATGTGTCTATTTATTGGGTTGTTTGAATGTTTATATCTTAGTCCTTCTATACTTCCATCTCAATACATATACATCTATGCGATCTACCTTCCTGTACGTACAGGATAATTTCACTTTTTATAAATCAAATTATCTTTACACTACGTTGCTTTCAAAATAGAGAAAGGTAACTTGCAATTTGCCCTTCTATAAGAAAGTTTGTTTCAAATTGACACATAAGGATATATTGATGATTTTACTTTCAATGATCATAGAAAAAATTTCAAGGGTGGTCACGAGGACAAAGTGCTAATAAAGAAAAAGGGAAGCATAAGCAAGAAACACAAATGAGTTACAGTTAAGCAATTATAAAATGGTTTTCTCAAGGTGGGAAATTTTGATTTTATTCAAAAAGAATAAGAGAAACCTGAAGATAATTCTTTCCCAAAGTATTAAACCTTGAATGTAAGGGTAACTGTTTCTTATGCTAAAGGAAGAAAATAAGTGTACAATTAAATATATAAAGGATGCCAACAACGTAAAATGGTCAGCAGATCAGTGAGATTAGCATTCCCATTAGGCCAAAATCAAGAAAAGTGATGAAGAACAGTGATATGAGATATGGAGGAACACAAGTAGACCCCATTTCATGACATGGATAGAACTTATGTTTCAACTCCTAAAGGCAATAACCAAAGCACGTAAAAGAAAAGAAAAAAGAGGTGTCATATTTTTGTATCATAGAAAAAAACCAAAAAAACAAAAATAATTTAAGAATCATGCACAGCATGTGTCATGCCAGAAACCCCAATACACTAGATGCATGGTGTAGGGGCTCTTGACTGTAATTTTATCCCTCAATTACTGTGCAACACTTTACCATCTTCCTAATAACTTCCTATCTTATCATAAGCATGAATTTAAGTCATTCACATAGAATGAATATGTAATCTTCATAATGAAAGTTCTTGATATTTGTTCAATAGTGAATTATTGGATTAAATCAACCTAGTCTGCAAACTGATTTTCATAATAGATAGTGCTTTACTAGTAACTATGGATCAACAAATTCAAGTGAAGCCATGCTCAAGATAAAGGACATATGACGGACCTTTAATTCTACATTGGCGAGTAGTGAGAACCCCTATAAGGATTTAAGAGATTTCCATTCTTTGGTACACTTTATGAGAAAGAAAAATATGTGAAGAACTTGCCCTTGCCCCTACACTAAGCAATACCTTGAAAGACCCACAACCCTTGACAATGTATAAACTATTCCTCAGTCGACATTGTTTGTGAAGATGACGCAAGCTTTCAGCTATCTCCATTGAGGTTCTAATAAGAGGGCTTTAGCCTCACATTTATCGAGCAATTTTAAGGCTAAAAAAAAAATCCAAACTTGAAGTAATCTTTAAAGGGAAAAACTATTAAGGTATCAATCACAATTTAAAATCTTGTTTCATGTCGATTGACATGAGTGAAGCATTTTTTTCCACCCGTCAACTAACACGCAGAACACCCTAATACTCACAAGCACCTTTGCATGACATGTGGAACCTCTTATCCATCCCCCTTCTCCTCCTTTAAACACTAGTGTTTCCCTATACTTTAAATCAGGGTTTGAAATTTCGTGCCGAGCCGGTCAAAACGGGTAAAACATTTTGTTCCGCCATCCGACCGGCACCGGCACGACCCAGCACCAAGCCCAACACTGCACAGAGGGGTTGCGTGATCCGGCGACCGCACCAAGTGGTCGCGAGGCCCCGCGGTAGCGCCGGAGAGGTCGCAAGACCCCGATGGCCATGCCGGAGGGATCGCATGACCCCGACAGCCTCACCGCGACACTCGAGCTGCGTCGGAGGTATCGCGGGATCGCGCGACCTCACGTCTGTGCCAGGGTCGCACGCGTGTTGGAGAGAAAATAGTTTTTTTAATTAAAACTGAATTTGATTAACTCAATTAATAATTAAACTCTAATAAAATTATTTAATTAATTATATATTTTATTTAAATCCTAATATTTTTTATTTATTTATCTATGTTATTATTTGTTAATGAATCCAATCAACTCCTAACCTAAATAAATAATCAAACATATTTCCTAAAATTCTAATCAAATTATCCCACTAAAATATATAAAAATTTATTTAAAATTCTAATAAAATTTTATATATTCTTAAAACCCTTCACAAGGGTCATAACGGCCTCCATGAGTTATTGTATTCGCAATTTTTTTATTTTTTTAGTTTAGTTAATTTTTATTTTTTAAATATGTATTTTTTTTAAAAATAAATTATTATTAATAATTATAAAATATTAAAAATTATTTCAAAATTTTTAAAATTAATAAATATTTTATAAAATAATTTAATTTTTAAAAATAATTTTAAAATTAAATATAAATTTAAAATAATCTAAAATTTTAAAGAAACTATAATTCTTAAACATTTCAAATAAATTTTTTAAAATTAAAAATTTACAAATACATTAAAAAAATAATTTAAGATTTTTAAATAATTTTATATTTATTTTTAACCTTTCAACTGATTTTATAATTTTAAATTTAATTTTGAATTTTAAAAATTATTTTTTTAAAATAATTTTTATAACAATTTAATAAGCATTATCTTATGAGAAAATATTGAAATATAAATTCAACATCTCATCATATAAAATATATTTAATAATTAAATATTAAGGAAATTAATATACATTTATATTTAAAATTTGAAAAATACCGAAACTATATTAGCATGACACGATACGATACCGAAACCGTATCGTTTCGGTCCGGCATCGAAACCTCAGCACGAGTCGAGATTTTAAACCTTGCTTTAAACCTCATCTGTCTTGCAAGCATAGTTAACACATCAAGGCCCCTGGAAGCATAGCTAACACATCAAGGCCCCTGCATTGGCTCCACCTTTGCACTGAAACCTAGATAGTGTTGGCAAGCCCTCATCTCCTACTCTTCTTGATCTAGCTTCTCCTCCTTGTATCATTGAAACCTTAATTGGCATAGGTAAGTTCTCGTCTCTTACTTTGCTTCTTCCTCTTCCTCCAACACTGACAATGATATTCTTTCTCCACTCCTTCCCCCTCTCCTTCAGTACATCTCTAGCATCGATGGCATTGTGTTGAGTCGACCAAGGACTCCTCTCCTTCCCCCTCTCCTTCGACACATCTCTAGCACTAACGATGTTGTCTTGAGTCAGCTACGAACCAAAACTTGACTTGGCTAGAAATTTCAATCCTTGATATCGATCCCAAAGTGGGCACTAGTTTGATGGATCTACAAGTATTAATCAATGTAGGATACATAAATCATAAGTTGAAGAAAAAACATAGGTCGAATTGAATTATTATCCCATTAGTCCATACAACTTGGCATCTATAAGGTGTCATTCCAAGTTGGACCAAACTACCTAGATATTTAACACCTTGAGAAGACCTGTATCTTAACAAGAATTTTCTCAAAATATGCAAGTAGATAATGGAAGCAACTAAGATTCTTATGAAAAGCTTTTCTTTAAGAATATTATTGAGAAAAGTTGTATAGTCCTTAAAATAAAATAAATAAACATTGTATTAACAATTCAAAAAGAACAAAAAGTAGAAGTTAATTATTGAGACCTTGAGAAGACCTATATCTTAACAAGAATTTTCTCAAAATATACAAGTAGATAATGGAAGCAACTAAGATTCTTATGAAAAGCTTTTCTTTAAGAATATTATTGAGAAAAATCCTTAAAATAAAATAAATAAACACTGCATTAACAATTCAAAAAGAACAAAAAGTTGAAGATAATTATAGTGAGTTGTCAAATTCTCAAAAATGAATGATAAAAATATTGAATTGAAAAGACAATATAATTTACTGATTTAAGTTTATCAATATACGAAACTACCTGCCCAGTTGTTACTTGCCCCTTGGCATCTTGCTGCAAAATCCAGAGTTTCTCGAACTGTCAATTCCCCTATATGTTTATCAATCTGGCTGATATAGGCAGATGTTCTTTGTACAACAAATTTATTGAGAGGGCAGCCATTATACGTGACTTCTCCACATTTCTTAAGAAAATTAAACTACAGTTACATTCTTGTGCATGAATTGTGAAAAAAAATAGCAACTAACAACTCCGAAATGCATTTCTAAGAAGAATCTGATAAAAAATTAGGAAAGCACACATAAATTCATAGTTCTTACTTCTTTGATGGCATAAGTAAATAATAAAAAAAATCCATAGTTCTTACATCATGAAAAAAATGATTTGATAGTAATAGCTTGGATGCCAAGCACTATGTACTACAAGGATCCATAATGCACACTGTATTTTGTATGTGACGACAATGCAATGAAAAGAAGTTTGCTCAAAAGTTTCTAACTTTTTCTCAGAAGAATAGTCAAAAACATTAACTTTATTGTTACCACCCCCTATTGCTTCTAGCAACTTTGCACTCATAAGTTCAATCACCAGACTGACATTCTGAAGGGGATTCATCTTATCCGCAAAGAGGCAAATGAAGTTGCAGTCTTCACTATAATCCAGTGCATAGATAGGTATCCTCTTGTACTCGGCAGCTAATGAGGTGGTTCTTAGGAACTTGATGATTCTTCATGTTGTCTTTTTCCAAGTTCAACAGGTTGCATTAGGATCTTCAAAAGACTACCTTGATTTATATTTGCACTAACCTTGATAAAGGCCTGCAATTTGTTGAGCTGATAGGGTGGCATGTTTGAGAACTTTCCTATTGCTTAAATAGCTTTCCAGCTTGGTCCCAAACCTCCTTGAAAGATTATTCTAGTTGCTCTAATTCTCTAGTAATGCAAGGGTTACTCATCCAGTTAATCCATTATGTGACTTGGAGGAATCTTGCTAAAGTCTTCTTTAAAATACCAATCTATAGGAGAAATAGCAGCAGAGGAATAAGGTATATAATGTGTCGAGTGATTTGCTTCTTTCTACCAATCTACTAAACCTATTTCACAATTATATTATGCACTAAAATGTAATAATTGTATAAGTAATATTTCTTACCGATTAAACATATTCCGAGGGTAAATTTGAGAAATTATTTCCCCTTTTTATGGTGTTGAGCAATGTTTTGCTTACTTTATAGCAATAACTTTATGATTTCTCATTCCTGTGCTTGTTGCCATCCAAGTGGCAAAGGGCTTCACTTTCTCCTTTTGATCTTGCATAGGGACTTCCCATGTGCATACACAAAACATGATGTTGTCATGGTTGTGGCAATTAGAGCATGATATTGCTCACCAAGCAAGTGACTATCTTCTTATTCTCTCAATAGTCCGACTGTGAAGCTCATTGTTGTTCATCAGGCAAGGAGCAACCCTTTTCAAGAGGCACCTAAGACCCATTTTGGGCCACCATTACTCTTCGTCAATCTCAGTCCACTATCCAAGCAATATGATCTTGGATTCTAGTGACAGGTTGGCCTCTTTTGCCAACACTATACAGAGAGGAAGTTTACAAGCCATAGAGAAGAAGTCCCAAATACCCCAATTGCTCACCTCCTCACCATCCCCCTCTTTTAATGCTTCCATGTTTAAGAAGTCTTCTCTCATCTCCAATCATTCTTTGGAGACAACTACTGGCGCCCCTCGATGAATACCATCACAAGATGAGCCGAACCAATGCCATTTTCTACCTTACCTCATTCCACAACATTTCACAACATTCCACACAGATTCGGGAACTATTGTGTTGTCCACACCATCCTTAACCTCATTGGTGATGACTAGTCCAATGGATTACCCCTTTCTTTGGCAAGAGGTAGCCTCCTTTAGATCTCTAATACGACTTTGTTCTCATTGCTCAACTGTTAGTTTCTACAAAATATTTAATTGGCAAACTTCTTACATCTTCTATTATAGACCCATTGATTTGAGACCATACATATTCACTAAAATAGAGCTTTAAATGATTGAAAATGTTAGGAGCAGGAGTAAACCAGTCTTTCAAACAATGCATTTAAAATATTTGTTAATCTTATTGAGGGAAAAGTCATTGTGACAAGTACTGTAGTTCTCATGATTGGCTAGCACTTTTGCGACAATGCTACTATGGAAGAGGCCACTAAAACTATGAATGAAAGGGATCTACATGGATGCTTAATTACCATGGAAAGGTCCAACATCATGGTCCTAGTAATAGCAATTGAGATTCGGGATGCAACTACAATTGTGATGGTGGTCGTACTAGTGGACTAGGAAAGTCCAAGTATTATTCATTTGACCATCCTTCTTAAATAGTGTATCTCAGTTTGATTCCACAATTACAATTTCTGTTGTAGATTAACTATGGTTCCTATAATTTTGGGTTGTAGTCAATTCCTTATCTTAGTTAGCTACTTTGTTCGTTCATGAAGGTATATTTATTCCTTGTTTATTTCATAGTGATGGCTAATCCCTAGATTGTAGATTAAGGAGCCTAAGAGCACATTTGTACCAATATATTCTCTTTCTCTGCTCTTAAGCTGCCAGCATCTCCTACCTATGTAAGAATAGCCAATGGGTCTCACTCATTGATTAAGGGCACTGCGAATGTTTCTCTTTCATACTCATTGCATTTATTATATGTAATTTCTTATCCTAAAATGTTCATTGAATTTACCATTCATTAGTAAAAATCATTAAATCTTTGAATTGCTCTTTCACATTTTATGTCACTTCTATTTATTTAGAATTGGAAGACAGGCAAGGTGGTTGGATTAGGGCATAGTTTAATAGATTATAACAACTGGATGTGATTCCATTATCTTCAATACTTTTGGAAGCTCTATTAACTCTTCAAATAGGCAGACGTCTTGGTCACCCAAATGTGACCAAATCTTAAGCATTTCAAATGGTTCTAGTATATCTAATCTTTTATCAGTTCAATGTGAGTAGTGTGAGTGTCAAATAGGTAAATGCTTGTGTCAATTCTACTCTTAGAATAAAGTACTTCAAGTAGTAAGATGCACCCTTACTCAAGTAGTTCAATGTGAGTAGTGTGAGTAGTAAAGATGCTTGTGTCATATAAGCATGAGTAAATAAGCATTAATCAGTTCCAATGCACCCTTAAACGACTCAGGAATCTTAGTAGCAAGTAGTAAAGATGCTTAAGATGAACTTGACCCATCGTTACACAACTTTATAGAGGCCCACAAGTGTACTTCTTCTCATTATTATTATTATTATTGAGATAGTGATCGAAGAGCCAAAAAGAGTAGGTGTAATTGCAAAAGCAACAAGAGGAATTAATGAAGTAGTTGAAGAGTAAGACATTTAGTCACAAAATTGGACCAATTGTATTGCAGCTAGAATGGCCTAGTAGCAAAGAGTTGGGCTTACTTCTTGGGCTACTATTTCTAGAATGGACTGAATGCAAATGAAAAAAGAAACTGGGCTCATTGACTCACTTCTTGAGTCAATTGATGGATCAATTTCAAGCTAGCAAAGTGTCTACAGGCGGCGACATGGTCCACGATGCACTTGACTGGTTCTTAGGTGACGAAGTGGTGGACCTAGAGATTCCAAGTGTTTTGTAACGACAACAATGGCGACACAATGGTTCTAGAAATTCCTCACGTCTTGTGAGGATGACGATGACAATACAGTGGTTACTTGCAACGGTCAATAAGGTGCTTGCATGACTCTATAGGCTACTGAAGTATATGGGTTTTACTAGGGGCAGCCAAGGGAGGGTGCACGCGTGCTGGGGTGGTACTGGAGGTTGTCATTATTAGGTAGAAGATAGTCCTAAATGCATGCAAAATACGAGGAATGAACATAAAGATGCTCAATGCACAAGGATTTTTTTTCCACAGAGCAAGAACACAAGAAACAAGCAGAAGATTGGTTCATTATTGCCCAATAATGCACGAAAAGACACACGAGCATGGGCAGGAACAAGGAAAGTCATGTGAAGAAGTGGTCAACAACCCGTTATGCACCGATGAGAAAAAGGAACAAGGAAACCATAGGTAGCTTATACCAAGCAGAATTTTCCCAAACAACAACCATAGCTAGCCCCACTACTTATTTATCTCTATATATAGATGTTTTAAAAGAGCATGAAATATTATAAAAACACTCCAATACATAATATATTTTATTTACATATGGGTTTATAGAGTATAACATATTACAAATATACTCTAATAGATTATATATACATATGAGTTCATAACAACTTGGTGGATCAATATTAATCAATATGTGGAGTAGATTTGACTGCCAATTATAACTTTTTTAACAAGAAAAAAATTTCATGAATAAACCTTTATTTTCAACTTCTGGAATCATTAACATAGCCTCTTGATTCATCAATTACAACAAAATATTGTTAGACCATGAATCACGTTTGCATCTCTTTTCGACATACAACACTTTATCAATTGGAGAAGAGTAAACCATAGAAGCATTTTATCTAAATAAAAAACTAAAGTATTGTAATAGTAAACTAGAACTAGTAATGTTGCAAGAACTTAACTATTAGAAAAAGATATACATACGGTGGATAAAGCATGACAAAATTCTGATAACTTTGTCATTATGACCAAGCAAGTGCTTACTCCCACTATTTAGGATCAAATATAGCAGTCGCTTTCTTCCCTTGAGCTCTAAGTAAATTTATTATATTAATTAAAGTGTTTCGGAGTCCCTCTACCCATTATAATTCTACTCTGTCAATTCAATTCTTCCAACAATATTTACAATCATGGTTTAAAATCTCAAACCGTGCTGAGGTTTCAGTTATGGACCAGAACGATACAGTTTTGGTACCGTATCGTATCATGTCAATATAATTTCGATATTTTTTAAATATAAAATATATTAATTAAAAATAAAAAATTTAATCTCAATATTTAAAAAAATAAAATTATATATATATATATATATTAAATTAATCGGATAATTTTATTAGGCTTTAATTAAGCCTATTTAAATTATCACAATCATAGCTAGGAGTTAATTAAAATAATTAACCTAAGTTATTTATTAAAACCCTAAGTTTATTAAAACCTTACCTTGTTCTGCTGCCTTGTTCTGTCTTGTTCCATGCGACCATGGGCACGTGCGGCCCGCGCGATGCTTCTGGAGGTGACGCCTCCAAATGACATTCTGGTCGGAATTGCTTGTGCTGGTGTCGATGCCAGCCCACTGGCGAAACGAGATGTTTCGTCCGTATCGGGCGAAACACCTTGAGATTGTAATCTATGTTTACAATTGACTATCTCTAAATATATCCATATCATCCAAACCTATTCTACCATAGAAACTCCTAACTCTAACGAGAGAAATTTTTAATATTATCCTTATGGCCCAATATATCTATCTTAGTATTCTCATATTGTAGGAGATTAATCATTGTGTCTTCGGTTGTCAATCATAACGCACCTCAACCTTTTTCATTCAAGCTTGGACCAATATTGACAAATTTAATTATGAGGATTTGATGTATTGTTATACTGAGTTTATCCCAACTATTTGGGGTTGGGTACATGTATTTACTCCTCTATCAAGCTATCTACCTCAATATATCAAACCATCCCACTAAATTAACTTTATTGTTTTATTTTGCAAGGTTTATTCTTATTAACTATATATATATATATGATACCATATTCGTTGTGTGTGTGTGTGTGTATATATATATAGCAATATATTAGTTGTGTATATATATATGATATCATATTAGTTGTATATATATATAGAAGTATATATCTATTAGCTGTCAATTATGTTAGTTATTAATTAGCTAATATAATTATGGATAATTTTCTAAAATAGATTTCTAGTCTTGTATGTTTAGAAATATACCTTATCTTTTAATAAAAAGTATACTATTCTTTTTTTCTCAAATATCATGGTATTAGAGCGTTAATGATTCGAAATTAAGGTTTCAACCCCGCTGCTGCTACCCTTTCGTTTTTCACCTATCCATGTGCGACAAGGTCAGCCACTACCGCCCCTTCTTCCCTTGTTCGTCGGCATATCCCGCGAACCCCCTCGTGTTTGCCTTAGACGCCTACGCACCAACCCAACGAGCTCTCCGCCCTATGCTCGTATAGCTGCCTCTCGCCTATCTATAAACTCGCCCACGCTTCGGCTTGCGCTCGTTCGAGAGCGAGTGATTTCCTCAATTGTCGTACGAGACTCGCATCCCCTGTCTGGTTGTTGCTCTTCCTTTCTCGGCACTGTGATCATTGCATCACACTGCCGCCTCCAGCCCTAACGCAACAGAGAGAAGATAGCAACAATAGCAAAGAGCGACAGGGCAAGAATTAGTTATGCTTTTCTCAACTCTGTAGCAGCACTACTCGTGTCGTCCTGTGCGCCGAGCAGTAGCAATCGTTGCTCTTCTTGACCATCAACTTACCTCCCATCAACAGTTGCGTCTTGGTCTTCCTTCGAATTCTTCTCTTATTTGATTTCCTTTAGGATAAAGTCTTATTGCTGAAAATAAGTCTTCTATTATGATGGATGTGGTGTCTGTGATGTTTAAATTCACAGACCATAAGTTGAATGGTTCAAACTATTTGGACTGGAATAAGACTGTTCGTCTTTATCTCCGGAGTATTAATAAAGATGGTCATTTGACTGATGATCCTCCTAAAAATGATTCAAAGTAGATGTGTTTTAAAGAGGATGCTCGCTTATTCCTTCAGATTCAGAATTATATTGATAGTGAGATAATTGGTTTGATCAATCACAGTGAATTTGTTAAAGAACTGATGGATTATTAGAATTTTTGTACTATGAAAAAAAGAATCTCTCCCGCATATTTGAGGTTTGCAAAGCTTTTTATTGTGTGGAAAAACAAGATCAATCCCTGATCAATTATTTTATACCGTTCAAGAAGACATATAAGGAGCTTAATATATTACTGCCCTTTAGCCTTGATGTGAAAGTTCAACAACACCAACAAGAGCATATGACTATCATGAGCTTCCTCGCTAGCCTATCTCCTGACTTTGAGTTTGCTAAATCATAAGTTCTCTAGTTCTAAGGTCTCCTTTTTAAAAGATGTATTTAATCGCGCTCTCCGTACAGAAAGTACTACACTCATTCTGCTTAGTAATGCTTTGGTAAGTCACAATACTAATTATATATCCAAAAGATCAACTAGTCACAGTGGACAAAGGAGAAAGCTCACAGGACTTTTAAACTCGAATGTCGAATTTTAATGGTATTGTGTGCAACTAATATTGTAAGTCAGGCCATACAATGTTTGAATGTAGAAAGTTTCAGTACAAAAATCAACAAAAACACTTGGCCCATATTGTATCCACCAATGATATCTCTAATAAACCAATTGTTCTCTCTACATATGAATTTGCTAAGTTCACAGAATATCAGGAATCACTCAAATCTTCATCTTCTTTTGTCATTGCTATTGTTAATTCAAGTAAACACAAAGTGTTGGTGCGAGGAGCACCAAATAATCGAACTTTAATTTTGATGATGGCACAAGGTTCAAGTTAAGTGTGTGTTTGAACTAACAAGTTGATTTAGTGTGCAGGGAGCATAGAAAAGTTCTAGTTGAGGCTAGGCAAAGCAAAGTCCTAGTTGCGACTAGGAAAAGGCAAGTCCTGGTTTCGAGGATCAGGCAGAAGACTTAGCAGGTCAAGTGCACCAAGTGCAAGTCTAGGCAGTATCAGGAGGACTAAGAGCCTAGCAGCAAATTCCTAGGGGTCGAGAACCATAGCTAAGCGGGAAGTCCAACAAGTCTGGAAGACTTGTTGACAACTCAAGTAGAGTGGGTAAGAACGCGTTCCTGGAGTAGAATTGTAGGCGTCGGTCTAACTCAAGGTTTCACTAGAAACCTGAAGTTAAGACCAATTAACAGTTCATAGAACTGTTAACCAATCTGTTCTTTGTATTTTGAGACTAACTTGTAATGTAGATTGGAGAGGCAAGGATTTTGACTCCGGACAACTTTATCCGGAATCCAATCGATCGGACGGTCCAGGCGCCTGGAAGGTGAAATCCAGGCGATTCGAGTTCGGATACTCATAGCGGAAGTCGAAGTCCATCCATATCCTCCACGTCAGCACGGAGTCGACTGGAAGGGGAATCCAAGTGACTGAAAAACCGAGTCAACTGCGAAGATGGCGGATCGGCGGCCTGCGTGGAGTCGCCTGGAATAGGAATCCAGGCAACTAGAAGGCCTTATAAAAACACGTCGAACAGAGGGTTCAACACAACAATTAAAATTATTCTAAAGTGAGCCAACGGCACCCTGAGTGAGAAGGAATACCCGAGCAGCCGTCGTAACGCTGGAATCTCGCCGAAAAGAGATCTATCTTCATCTCCGGATTAGTAACGATTTAAATACTTGTATGTTTTAATTTATGATAAACGTTTTATCGTGATATCTCTTTGTAATCGTTATAACTCTTTTCCGTAAGGAAAAGAGTTATATAGTGGATTGCCCATATGTAAACGATCAAAGATCGTGAACCTTGGAGTAGTAGCCATTGGCTATGAACCAAAATCGGGGAAAATTGCTAAAAGATAGTGCTATTCACCCCCCCTTTAGCGCTTATACGATCTTACAATTGGTATCAGAGCGGAGTTCTCGAATCCAGTGCAACCACTGATTGAGAAAGTTTTTCCAAAATCATTTTCGAATTTTTCAAAAAATTTTGGATTTTTTTTAAACTTATTTTATCTTTTTATCCCGCACTACTAATCCAAGACCAAGTCTTGGAACGTTGGTTTTTCTATCTTTCTGTGTGCTAGATGAATAGCTCACCAGGAAGGCTTTAATACCGCAAGGCCATCTCTGTTCTTAAAAGAGGACTTCACCTACTGAAAAGGTAGGATGGTGTACCACCTAAAGACACAAGTGGATATATGGATAGTCATCCAGACGGGATTCACAATCCCGACTGACAATGATAGTCTACCACAAACTTGCAAGAAGTGGGATGCAACCACGAGAAGAAAAATCGAGGCAGATGCAAAAGCCACATAAACCTGCAATGCGAACTGACCAAGGAGAAACTAAACCGAGTCGGGCCCTTCATCAACGCAAAAGACTTGTGGAACAAGTTAATCGAACTGCACAAAGGTACCTCGGACACAAAGGTCAATAAAGAAACCTCCTGATGAACAAGCTCTATAATATCCGAATGATGGACGGGGAGTCAGCAAGTGCGCTACACGTCAGAATCTAGGATATCCTCAATAGCCTACACGCAATTGGCCAACCAATGGAGAACTGGGATGTAATAAGATACGCACTGAAAACGTTCCCAAGGAACACTTTGTGGGCATCTATGGTGGATGCTTATAAGGTCTCCAGGAACCTTTCAAAAATTAAGCTAGATGAAATGTTCTTTGAATTTGAATTACATGAACAGACTAACGCCGAAATGGAAGAGAAAAGTATTGCTCTTCTTGTAGGTACAAGCAAAGAAAAGAAAGTCGAAGAAGGTAATCGAAGAAACGGATTCATCAGAATCCGAAAGCAACGATGAAGTCACAACAGAGTTGGTGAACCTAGTACACAAAATGATCCGGAGAAAGCGCGAAATTAAGAAGTCGGAAGTGAAAAAACTGGTGAACAAGACGAACAACAACCCATCTTCAACTGACAAAGCGGAGCTCAAATGTTACAGGCGCAACAATAAGGGTCACTTCAAGGCCGAGTGCCCGAATCAAAAGAGAGACCGCAAATCCAAGAAGGCGCTGAAGGCCACCTGGGATGAATCTTCGTCAGAGGACTCGGACGAAGAACCAATGACAAGTTTCCTCTTGCTTTCGGCAAGGGATGAACCAACAGAAATTGACAGCGAATCAGACACCGACACGAGTACAAACCACGGATCCACATCCATTTTCGAAGGTTCCCACACTGCTGTAAGTAGTGAAAGGTTGTATTCAATTATTATTAGCTTATCTAAAAAGTTAACAAAGTCAAATATCTTAGTTGAATCACTCCAAGAGGAGATAGTCCTCCTCAAGGAGAAAGTCAACTCTGGGTTATCAACCGAAATCAAGAAAATTAAGAATTCGACTCAAGTCCAACTTGAGAAGAAAAACCCTCAATCAAAGCTTCAAATTGATGATCTCAGACGGTTGCTTGAAAAATTCACCTTTGGGTCTAAGTATCTTGACATGATACTTGGAATCCAAAAAGCTAGATACAATTGATCGGGCATTAAACTTAAATCTAAAAATAGGACATTCATGACATTTTTGCACAGACCGCACAAACCAAAGAAACCTAGAGTCCAAGCATGGGTTCCCAAGTCCAAACTGGTAAATCCAGTTAAAACAAACCAATTATGGATCCCCAAGGATCAAATACATTTGATCCGACCCAACAAGGATCATGATCCAGGGGGATCCAAAACCCGTAAATGATTGATTGCATTTCTTTTATTTTTTTTATTTTTCTGCATTAGAATAACCTACGCTAGATAAGGATGAATATTTGATTAACTGTTGTCCAACATAGTACCAGGGTGGGATGAGATGATAGTACATTAGGGAGACCCAGTTTAAATAGTCAAGTGAGGTAAAGAGTACCTTACTTAGTATGCTTAGCCAAGTCAAATTAACCGAAGCTACCTCGCCACATCCTAGACTAGCTAGACCAAAGTTTCTCCCTAGACTAGCTAAGCTTATAATTTCCTGAACCAGTTTTGTTTTAGAAAGTGGTCGTTGTTCCGATACCAAGAAAGCCCCTGTGCCTCGCCACTGCCTGGAAATTGATTCTTGAAATACATATTAAGAAAGTCAAACGGTTAACCTTGAATCTAACTCAAGGTTAATCAAATAATAGATACCTGAAAATTTAATTAATAAGATAAAACTGAAAAATTATCTCACAAAACCTATAGGATTAACTGTGTGATAATCTAGAAATGGGTGAAATGAATTAAATAAAATATTTTGAATTAATTAGAAATCAACTTTAAATTAATTTTACTTTTAATTAATTTTAACCTAAATTAATTTTACCTAAAATAATTGTAACTTAATTAATTTTAACTAAACTAATTTTTAACTTAACTTTACCTTAAAATTAATTTTAACTTCATTAATTTTACTTAAATTAATTTTGACTTAATTAATTTTACCCTAAATCAATCTTAACTTAATTAATTTTACCCTAAATTAATTTTAACTTAATTAATTTTACCCTAAATCAATCTTAACTTAAATCAATTTTACCTAAATTAATTATAACTTAAATCAATTTTATCTAAATTATTTTAACTTAATCAATTCTACCTAAATTAATTTTTACTTAAATCAATTTTACCTAAGTTAATTTTAACCTAAATCAATTTTACCGAAATTAATTTTTACTTAAATCAATTTTACCTAAATTAATTTTAACTTAAATTAATTTTACTTAAATTAATTTTAACTTAAACAATTTTATCTAAGTTAATTTTAACTTAATTAAATTTACCTAAATTAATTTTTAACTTAATAATTTCACCTTAAAATAATTTTACCTTAATTTTAACTTAAATTAACTTAACCAGTTTTAAATTAAACTAATTTTTTCTAATTAATCTTAAACCAACTTTAACAAATTTTTCTTAACTAATCTTAACCAATTTTAACTAAATTACCAAAATTTTATTAATTACTTAACCAAATTAAAATTTTACCTTAAATTTACCTTAACAAAAATCAATTAAAACCTAACTTAAAGTTTTAGAGGAGCTGCTCGAACTTCCTGCACCTCCACCTCCTCTTACCACCGATCAACAACTGATCCGACTCGAGGAGACTATCCAGGGTTTCCAGCAGACAGTGCTAATTGACTTGATGATCAGGACGCGAGGATGCTAGCCTAGCATGCCGAGATGGTGGATATGCTCAAGGCTTGGGGCATGGGTCATCCACCACCACCACCCCAGTAGACATACTTTTGGACATGATTCAGATTTATTGACATTTTGACTAGTGACTTACCTTATGTACATTTTATCATGGTTTATTTATATGCATTTTAGTCTTTGCATAGTCTACATAGTTTACTTATATGCATTTTTGAATATTCTAACTGTGCTTAGTAGAATAGAAAAATTCAAAATTTCAAAATTCATATTATTTTCAAATCTACTATTATATAGTTTTTCAAAAGTTTTAAAAAGTTTTTTTCTTTCTTTTGAAAAACTTATTTTCAAAATTTTTAATTTCAAAAGTAAAGAAAGGAATGATTTAGCCTTAGACTAGAATCTTTCCCTTAGAAAGCATGATCCTATAGATCTAGGTGGAGCATCTCATAAAGCACACTAGTTGCCTTGATTGTGATTGTAAAATTTTGAATAGTATGAGATGCATAGGATTCTAGCCTAAGTATCAGATGCTTATGTCAATGCATTGAACCTTACTTAGGCTTTAAACAACACATTCAATCAAGTTAAGTGTTCATAAGCATAAGCTAAGTGAGATGATACACTTACACTTGACTAACTGGGTCAAGTTACTACTTCTTAGTAGATAGCTAAAACCTAAGTTGGACACTCGCCCCTCGGATAACATTTTCTTTGTCTAAGTATTTTTTTTATTATTAACATGCTTGAACTCAAACCCTTTAAATTATTTTTGATTATGTCAAAGGGGGAGAGAATTATGAGATTTCAAGTTCTTCAAAGTGTTTAAAAATTTTCTCAAGTCTTTCTTAAATTTTTCAAAGTTCAAATCTATTTTAAAAAATCAGATATTTTGAACTTAAGTTCTAAAATTCAATCTTTCTGAAAAAGTTCAAAAGTTTTCAAAGTCTTTTTCAAAAATATTTTTAAACGACTTGAATGATTTTGCATCAACTTGATCAAAACTAGTCATGTCAAGTTCAGGGAGAGAGAACTAAAAAGAAAGTTTTTTTCAAAACTCTGCTTATTTTAAAGTAAGCATAAATTCAGGGAGAGCCGTGAAAGCAGGGGGAGTTAACACAATGCATATCATGTTGTATTTGCATATTATTTGCATGAGTTAAAAGTTGAACTTAAATTCTTATCTATTATAAAGGTATTTTCTTAACTTGAAACTCGAGTTGTCATAATCAAAAAGGGGGAGATTATTGGTGCAGAGAGCACCAGATGATCGAACTTTGGTTTTGATGATGGCACGAGATTCAAGTTAAGTGTGTGTTTGGACTAACAAGTTAATCTACTGTGCAGAGAGCACATGAAAATCCTAGTTGAGACTAGGCAAAGCAAAGTCCTAGTTGCGGCTAGGCAAAGGCAAGTCCTGGTCTGGAGGATCAGGCAGAAAACTTAGCAGGTCAAGTACACCAGATGCAAGTTCAGGCGATGTCAGGAGGACCGAGAAGCATGGCAAAATCCAAGTAGATCAGGAGGACCAAGGCTTGGTGGAAGTCTAAGCGGTTAGGAGGACCGAGAGCCTAGTAGCAAATTCCTGGGGACCGAGAACCATAGCTAAGCGGAAAGTCCAACAAGTCCAGACTTGTTGGTAACTCAGGTAAATTCTCCCGAGTGGAGTGGATAAGGACGCGTTCCCGGAGTGGAACTGTAGGTGGAACTGTAGGCGTCGGTATAATCCAAGATTTTACTGAAAACCTGAAGTTAAGACTAATTAACAATTCAAAGAACTGTTAACCAATCTGTTATTTTGTATTTTGGGACTAACTTGTAATGCAGATTGGAGATGCGAAGATTTTGACTCCAAGCGACTTTATCCGGAATCTAGTCGACCGGACGGTCCAGGCGCCTGGAAGGTGGAATCCAGGCGACTCGGGTTCGTATAATCGCAGCGGAAGTGGAAGTCCATCTATATCCTCCACGTCAGCACGGAGTCGACTAGAAGGAGAATCCAGGCGACTGAAAAGATGAGTCAGCTGTGAAGATGGCAGATCGACGACGTGCGTGGAGTCGCCTAGAATGGAAATCCAGACGACTGGAAGGGCTTATAAAAGCACGTCGAATAGAGGGTTCGACACAACAATTAAAATCATTCTGAAGTGAGACGATGACACCCTGAGCGAGAAGGAACACCCGAGCAGCCGTCGTAACACCGGAGTCGTGCCGAAAAGAGATCTATCTTCATCTCAGGATTGGTAACAATTAAAATACTTGTATGTTTTCATTTACGATAAATGTTTTATCGTGATATCTCTTTGTAATCGTTACAACTCTTTTTCGTAAGAAAAAGAGTTATATAATGGATTGCCCATACGTAAACAATCAAAGATCGTGAGCCTTGGAGTAGAAGTCATTGGCTGTGAACCAAGTAAAAAACAAAGCATGTTTTTGTGTGCTTGTCTTAATTTTTGTTTTTATCATTTCCACTGTAAACTACTTTGATTTACAAACGAGCACAATTGACGGGTTTCAAAAATCGAGAAAAAACCGCTAAAAGATAGCGCTATTCACCCCCCTCTACCGCTTATACGATCCAACACAAAGCATGTCTTATTTCCTCATCCTCCAAATGGATCATTGATTCTAGTGTCACGGATCATATGACAAATAATTCTAGTCGCTTTTCTACTTTCCAATCCAAAACTAACACTTCTATCGTTAATTTAGCTGATAGACCACCATCTTGTGTTCGTGGATATGACACTATTAATACTACCCATTTGCTTTTTCTATCCTCTGTTTTACATTTACCTAATTTATCTTTTAATTTTCTCTCTGTCAATCAACTAACCCGTAATCTTAATTGTTGCATCTTATTTTTTCCTGATCATTGATTATTTCAGGATCTTTTGATGAAGAAGATTATTGATAAAGGGCATGAGTCTAGAGGTCTTTACATTCTTGACACATCACTCCCAAAATCTTTTGCTTGCTCGGGTGTCGCTTCTCCTTTCGAGACTCATTATAGGTTAGGTCATTCATCTCTCCCTTTGCTCAAGAAGTTTTGTCCACAATATAGTAAGGTATTTTCCTTAGATTGTGAGTCATGTCAGTTTGCAAAATATCATCATCTTAGTTCAAAACATGCTATTATTCCTTTCAAATTAATTTATTCTAATATTTGGGGTCCTTGTCCTATTTTATCTAAATCTGGATTTAGGTATTTGTTACTTTTATAGATGATTATTCTCGTGTAACTTTGTTATATTTAATAAAAAGTTGTCCTAAGTTATTTTTTCTATTTTGTGCATTTTACGCTGAGATTAAAACTCAGTTCGATGTATTCATCTACCTTGCGAAGTGATAATATCAAAGAATATAGGTTCGATTTATTGCAATCTTATATAAGTTAGAATGACATACTTCATGAAACCTCTTGTGTTGATACTCCATCCCAAAATGATATTGTAAAATGTAAAAACAGGCATTATCTTGAAACTGTACGGGCTCTTTTATTTCAAATGAATATTCCTAAAGCATTTTGAGCTAATGTAGTTTCTACAATATGTTTTCTCATTAACCGCATATCATCCTCTATTCTTCATGATAAGATCCCTTTCAAAATATTTTTTCCCAATAAGTCATTACTTCCTGTTAGCCTTAGGATATTTGGTAGAACCTGTTTTGTTTGGGATGTTTGTCCGTATATCACTAAATTAGACCGCAAGTCTTTGAAGTGTGTGTTCCATGATTATTCTTGTCTTCAGAAAGGATATAGGTGTTATTGTCCCAGTATTAATAAATATCTTGTTTCAATTAATGTTACCTTCATGGAAAATACACCTTATTTTCGGTCTTCATTTATTCCGACTCGTTAGAGGAAGGATGATGATTTGTTAGTATATTCTGTCAAATCCTCCGCACTCGTCTCGGAAGCAGATCTTGTCAAGCCTCCTATTATTCAAGTCTACTCTAGGCGACGACCTCTTGATTCAGGTCTTGCACCTCCTCCTTCGTCAACAGATCCAGTCCTGTGTGATGATTTTCCTATTGCACTACGTAAAAGTAAACACACCAATGTACCTATCCTACTTCTTTTGTTTTTATAACGGCTTGTCATCTTCCTCTTATTCTTTTATTGTTTCACTTGACTCTATTTCTATTCCTAAAATTATCCATGAAGCTATATCTCATCCTGGTTGGTATGATGCAATGAAAGAGGAAATGAATGTTTTAGATGACAATGACCTTCAGGAAAACGGACTATTAGATGCAAATAGGTGTTTGTAGTTAAAGTCAATCCGGATGGGTCAGTTGCCAAATTGAAAGCGCGTCTTGTCGCAAAGGGCTTTGCTCAGACCTATAATATGGACTATTCTAACACTTTTTCTCCTATTGTAAAATTGACATTTGTTCGATTATTCATTTCAATGGCTGCTACTCATCATTAGTCTTTGCATTAACTTGATATCAAAAATGTTTTTCTTCATGGAGATCTTCAGGAAGAAGTATATATGGAGCAACCTCCTGATTTTATTGCTCAGGGGGAGTTAGGGCGACTTTGTCGTCTTCAAAAATCTTTGTATGGTTTGAAATAGAGTCCTCGTGCTTGATTTGGAAAATTTAGTCAAGTTATTGAAATATTTAGTTGATGAAAAAAAAATCTAACCATTCTGTGTTCTACAAGTAACCAGGAGCTGGTATCATCCTGTTAGTTGTGTATATGGTGATATTGTTATCACCGGAAGCGATGCTACGGGAATCTCATCTCTTAAGTCTTTTATTCATAATCAGTTTCATACGAAGGACTTGGGGGTGCTAAAGTATTTCTTGAGTGTTGAAGTTACAAGGAGTAAAAAAGATATATTTCTATCTCAGAGAAAATATGTCCTCGAGCTATTAACTGAGATAGGAAAATTAAGAGCAAAGCCTTGTAGTGCTCCAATGACTTAGAACATGCACCTCACAGGAGATGGGGAACTATTCGAATATCTTAAAAGATATCGAAGATTGGTTGAGAAGTTAAATTACCTTACTGTAACTCGTCCAGATATTGCATATCCAATTAGTGTTGTAAGCCAGTTTATGTCATCTCTAACAGTTCATCATTGGACAGCGGTAGAACAAATTTTATGTTACTTAAAAGGAGCAACTGGACGAGATATCATGTATGCAAATCATGAACACACTCATATTGAATGTTTTTCAAATGCAGATTGAGCAAGTTCCAAAATAGATAAAAGATCTATTTCAACTTATTGTATCTTTGTTGAAGGAAATTTAGTCTCATAGAAGAATAAGAAGTAAAATGTTATGTCACAAGCCAGTGCAAAATCAGGATAAGAACTATGACACAATCTGTATGTGAGATAATTGGATATATCAACTCTTAACTGAAGTAGGACTTAAGCCTTCAGTACTAACAAAACTGTGGTGTGATAATCAAACTACTCTTCATATTGCATCGAATTATGTGTTTCATAAGCGAACTAAACACATTGAAATTGATTATCATTTTGTTCGTGAAAAGATTGAACAAAACTTAATTTATACAAGATATGTGAAGACTGGTAACAACTAGGGGACATCTTGACAAAAGTTTTAAATGGAATTCAGATTGATTATCTTTGTAACAAGTTGGGCATAATTAATATCTATGCTCCAACTTGAGGAGGAGTATTAGCTATGTGTGTGTATATATATATATATATATGATACCATATTAGTTGTTTATATATATAGAGCAGTATATATCTATTAACTGTCAATTATGTTAGTTGTTAGTTAGCTAACATAATTGTAAATAGTTTCTTAGATTTCTAGTCTTGTATATAAATATACCTCATCTTTTAATAAAAGGTATTCTATTCTTTTCTTCTCAAATATCAATTCTAATTACTATTATGTAGTTTGACAAAGTGGTTAAAGGGAACATTAGAGTTTACCAAATGTATGGAAACTCTCAAATTATATAAAGTAGATCAATAGAACAAGGGAAGGATATACTCTAGAAGATTTAGTTCAATTGAAATGCTAAAATAAAGTTGACATTTTAGTTACCAACTTCAAAGAATTTCTAGCAAATCCTTCTCATGCTTTAAGGGGTTGTGTTAAGGTGGTTCTTTATCACCTTAACTCTTCATCATGGTGGCTGGTTGATCTCTTTTTCTTATTACAACTAGTCATTAATAATGTTCCCATCCACATTCTAATCACGTATCAAACTTCACTAATTCAGAATTGCAAATGAAACTTCATTAGTTTCACTAATTCAAAATTTGCAAATGGCTATGAGATTCTGCAATGCTTCTAAAGGGGAGATTAAGAACTTGTAAACTTCTTTGTCTAACCTTCACTTTCACTTCCGGGCTGAAGGTTTGCTTTTGAAAGCATGCTTAGTATGCATCATGGGAAATGATGCTATCTCCTTGAGCTTGGCAAGCTCCCAATCAAGACCCACTTGAGTACAGAGGTCCGAGGTTAGATATATCATGCATTTTCTAAAGAACCACATGAGAAACAATAAATCATGTGTTACAGGATTGCATGTGCTGTTGTGCACTCACTTGCTCAGCCAATAGATGGACTTTGCCATAGAATCTATCATCCTTCAAGAATTGATGGATTTACACAACATGAATTTGGCATCTCTTGCACAACACTTACAAAGATATCACTATTGATATGGTCTATTTAGTTGAACTTGTATTCTGTTCTCTTAAAATATCCTCATCCTCGACTAATTGAAACATCAGTGAGATTCAAGTGGCAACTCAGCCATTGTTTGCTAATTTGAGTCTATTCTATTTTGGACCTACCATGTGCCCTCCATTGATTCATTGATTTTTTAAAACTTTTGTGTCCTTGTGATGGTTTTCCTTCATAACCTAGGGTATCATTTCAAATCTCTTGGAAGAAATTTGGCCACGGACACTTTATTCTCAAAAAAAAAGTCACTTGCCTAGGACATTCATTTTGTTTAAGTTTCTGATTGAAATAGAAAATGTTCAGATTATATATACATGTTCTTTTATTTCTTTTCGAGAAAAGGGAAGGTGGAAGGTGAGGACCCTTATTATATATAAGTTATAAAAACATATGGGAGCGACCGCTTTTTGATGTAGGTAAGGTTCAACTCAGGACCTTAGTAACATTTTCTAAGGTCTTTCCCTTCTTGATAGAAGGCACCTTCTCTATATGTTATATTTATAAGTATAGGTGATTGAAGACCTTCACTTGTCCATCCCAAAAGAATTCAGGATGCACAAAATTACTTAAATCTATATACAGTTCCTCATGTTCTTTTCTCTGAATTATTTGTTCGTAATTCAATTCTGCTTTAGGATGCATTGAAGATAATAATAAATAATTGAAATATATTACTTTGTAGATCACAATAATTTGTAATATTGAACTAAAGAAGTATCCCTAATATTAGAAAGAAGGAAAGTTACCTTCAAGTTAGAATCAAGTTTACCAGCTAGAGCCAGAAGTAGTGTAGTTTTTCCAGAACCCGGAGGGCCTAACAGCAATGTCATTCTGCCAAAGCATCCCAGATAACAAAGAAATGGACATAGAAGAATCAGCTCACCAGAAAAATTATACAAAAGCATAATTTATTGAGAGCAACTCGCAAGCACATCTGAAGTTAAAGCATATTTGGATTGTCATTCTAATAGCAAGGAGTACTAAGAGGCGACTTCAACCACAATAATAGAGTCTAATGTCTAATATCATTTGAGTGTTTGAGATGGTTAGTTACTGTTCTTTTTTAGATTACAAAGATTTAAAGATTTCCGCCTCACCTTCCTGGTTTGATGACACCGCTAACATTGTCCAAAATGGTAAGAGTAGGTCTGTTTGGTTGAAGCAACCTAAAGGAAGTGAAAATTGACTGCAAAGAAACAAAACATGCCAATTTATCATAATCACTAAGGCAAGTTATAATTAAAATGTAGTCTACATAAAGGGAAAAGGGATATGGTAACAGGTTCTTTGAGCTTCTTTCAAGTTTTAATCAAATGTAAGAGACCATATCATGGAACTTCCTAACCAATTTCTAGAAATTTCATTTCTTGACATACTTATTAAGTAGCTAAACAGTTTTTTAAACTAGACTTTAATAATCCAAAACAGCAAAAAATAAATAATAGCCACAATAAAAAATTGAAGTTTGCATGTACTAGTTTATAAATACATCCATCCACTCTCTTGTGCTAAGATCGGCATGACCATAGCACAATAAAATTATTGCCAAATGTTTATAAATACAGCCATCCACTGTCTGGTTCTTTGAAAATAAAGAGATGACATGATCGTAGCACAATGATATTAGTGCCAAATGAAGTCATAGTATCTTTCAATAATCAGTTTTAAGATCCATAACATTCATTGAATGGTTGTAAAGTTATTGTAGTGTACCTCCATAATATCGAGGAGATAATTAGGTAGAGTAGGCAAGGCCCTCGTTCCTGTGCAAACTTTTGCAGAGATGTTGAGATTTTTGAACCTCACCTCAACCTTGGGGATGTCCAAACCTACACTGTTGGTGTCAAATCAGAAAAGTATATAATCAATTTGCTAGTGACGGATTGAGAAATCAAATTGTTAAAAGTCCAAGAGAGCCCTCAATCCAACCCAAATTATTTAGGATTTAAAATGACGGATCTATTGGTATCTAAGCACACTTAAATAAGGCTCACTTAACAATGGGGCACTAAAAGGTGAAGTTTCATTCTCACTTCATCACTTCATTACTCTTTTTAACTTGTCTACTTTGGGACAACATAATAAAAGACTAATTGAGGGAGTTGAATCCAACCTAAAATGCCAAAACATTGGAGAGGAGACCTCTTTGGAATTTAAGTGTGCTTACTAAGCCTCACTTAGAATGTTGAACTGAGGTGAAATTTCATTTTCTTACTTCCAAATTAAAGTCTTTTATATGTCTACTTTTTAACAGGTAGCAACTAAAATCCGACTTGCAAAATTACTAAAGTACATCAGTCGGTTGATCAATAGCATTATAATCATAAAAACCATAATAATATTGCCAGAAAATGTAGATAAAAATTCGAGCTAATCAAGAAGTGAAGTAGAAGAATCAGAAAATCCATATAGTTTCTGCATGAACAAAAAAACGAGAGAATTTAAGTAGAGTAATCAATCGCTCAGAGGAGGTAATGTAAATGAGATGATAAGATCATTTTCCTAGCAGGAGCACGGGAAGCTTTAAAGAGAGTGGTATGTCGATAAGCGGGAAGCGTGTGAAATGATAGATAAAACCATATATATCTGCACCATTTCTATGTAGATTTTAAAATCGTCTAGAGAAGGAAACCTAGTTGAGAGGATAAAGTCGTCAGACTGGAATTTCTGATAAACAGAATAGAAAGTTAATTCGGGGGAAAACGTGTAAAACCACCAACGCCGGATCATGATGAACTTGGAGAGGCGATAAGGGACGGGTAATGTACCTGTCGAAGCGGCTCTTAATGCCGGAGAGTAAATTGTAGTTGTCCTGGTTGGTGGTCGCGAAAGCCTTGTTCAGCACGCGCTCGCGGGCGGCTCGGTCGAGCCGGCGGACGTCGACTACCTCGAAGGGCAGCGACTGGGCCTGGGAGAAAGATGATTGGGAGTCACGCTGGACGACGGCAAAGTGTTGCCTCCGCACAGAAGGCAGCCGCTCCACGGAGGCCCACATCAGCTCCCGTTCGTCCTCCCTCGCTTCC
Organism: Curcuma longa; assembly: GCF_044706935.1. NCBI lineage: Eukaryota > Viridiplantae > Streptophyta > Magnoliopsida > Zingiberales > Zingiberaceae > Curcuma > Curcuma longa. Next base: position 11,435,396 of record NC_133867.1, on the reverse strand, counting down.
GGCGCATCCATCCCCCACGACCCCTGCCTCTGGAACATATCTCCCTCCATGTCGATCTCGAAGTATTCGCTTCCGCTCGATGCCGCCATACCTCTCCTCTCCTCTCCTCTCCTCCACCAAAACCCTACTGCTCCTACCGCCACGGAGATTGTTGAGAGATGGTGAGGAGGTGATGCTTCGACTATTTATAAATGAGAGAGAAGAGATACCGAAGTCCCGGCTGGAGGGCTGTGGGAATATTGATGCGTGATGTGCGTGTCTGACAGGAATACCCCTTCTAGAATCGATTCCGTTGCACTGCTATTTAGGGACAAAACCACAAACGGTTCGGAACGACGATCCAAAAATTGATTTCACAGTTTTTTTTTTTCTTTCAAAATGCCCTTCTGAAATTGAAAAAAAAGTCTCGTTAAAATATCATCTTATTCTAGACAGTTCTAATGCGTATTAAATATTTTTTAAAAAATAATTTTAAATAGTTAGTTAGTAGTTCGTTTAATTTCTGTGGGTGGGGAGGGCCGTTGATAGTTGTTATTATATTCTATTATATCATAAATAGAACATATTATTCAACTAAAAATATGGTAAATGCATTTTATTTAAAATATACCTAAATTAATTCTTTATTTTTTATAGAAAATTACTAAATTATAATAAATGCAATTTTTGATACATTCGATGAATTACATAATAAGTGCTTTAAATCTACACGAGCTTTTAATGTTTTGATGAAACTAATAAAAAATTCAAATTCAACAAATTTTTATATGTTCTTTTAATTTGGCATATCTAGAATATATTATAACTTTTCCAAAAATAAAAATATATTATTTAATATGATTGAATTTTTTTACTTTAATTGTTAAAGACAGTATATATTTAATTTGGTCTTAAAAACTTTAAAAAATATATACAATGTGCTGAATTGATAATTTACTAGAATTGTTAAAAAAAAATTCACGCATATTAAAATTAAAATTTTCTGTTACCTGTGTTAAACGGCTAAAAATCTGTGCTATCTTTAAGCATATAACTTAAAAAATAATAAAACAATTAAGTAAATACAAATAAAAGAAATTAAATTTCCTTTAATAAGATTTGAAAACATTTATTACTGGATCATTTAATATATCAAATCCTAATAATAATTAGATAACTTAAAATATATAAAATAATCATGTAAAATATATGCAAAAATTAAATTTCATTTGAATAAGATAAAACATTTATTTTTAATATCATAACCTATATAATAAACAGATATATTAAATAAAAAGTTGTTTAAAATGCAGTTTTTTTCTATTTATTTTACCATTAATGTAAAAGAAAGTAATACATTAATGTTTTTACTTAAAGATCTTGGACGCAAAATATATACACTATAATAAAACAATTTAGAAATAGTATAATTATACTATAATAGAAAGTTTTTAGAAATATTGCAAACATGTACGCTAATAAAAAAAATAAATTTTCATTTGAATAAGAAAAAAGATTTATGTTTTTGATGTCATAACCTATATAATAATTAGATACAATAAATAAGAAAATTTGATTAAATAATTTTTATCTTAATTGAACTTACCATTAATGAAAAAAATAAAAAAAATAAGCAATATATCAATATTTACTATAATAAAAAATTAAATTTCATTTGCATAAGATAAAAAAATTATATTTTATGTTATAAGCTATATAATAATTAGATGTATTAAATAGAATTTGATTAAAATTATATTTTTATCTTGATTTATTTTATAAAATAATAAAAAATAATATATTAATGTTTTTACTTAAGAAAAATTCTTGGACACAAAATATATATACTATAATAAAATAAATTTAGAAATATTATATTATATGAATAACTTAAAAAAAATGATAATCCCAGTAGCCACATCTCTGGGGGTGGCCGGCCCGGTCCCACGGAAGTTTCCCACCGACCACCAGGGTAAATCGGGAAGCGCATACGGCGGCCAATCCAGATGCCCAGCATCCTTTGATTGCGTTCCCCATTTGGAGGAAAATTTCTGCAAATACGCCGTAATTGGGGATCGAACCGTGGGTCCCTGAGTTACAACCCGGATGTCCTACCGTTGCACCATTGCCCCAGGGACTATATGAATAACTTAGATATAATACAAGGTGCGCAATAATTAAAAAATAATAATTTTCATTTACATAATGATGAATAAGAATATTGTAGGATCTAAAAGAACGCAGGGGTGAATAATGTGTTTTACTTTTTCATTTATTTTCAAAAATTCGTTTAACAAACTTAAGTAGCGGAAACTAAACACAACACATAAAGTAGAGACTCGTTTATTTTCTTCCGATGGATAATTCACTATAAGACTCTTTCTCGTTGACTCACAACGAGAAAGAGTCTCACCTTTTATAATAAGAGAAACGATAAACTTGTAAGAGGAACGGTAACAAATTTACCATTCCTAGAAAATTAAATAAAAAAACATAATAAAAATGCACTATTTATTACCAATAATAAAGATGAAAGTTGAGTGTGATTGTTGATGCAACATCTTGGTGTCGCAATAGAATCTCGAGAGCATAGAGGGTGTAAGTAGCAATCGTAGAATAGTCGTAAGAGTTGTCTCGAAGGCTCTGGTCAAAGCTGCTTATATTGGTCAATCGGGGCACCTAGATCTCCTTTTGAGTGCCCCCATGCCGCCTAGTCAATCCGCTATCATAGCTGACTTAGTATCTACGGGTGCTTAAATCCCTTCCGAGCACCTGGAATATTGATGCCGTAGTTGCCAGATCAGCCTTAATTCCGCTGTGTCTTATCATTCTCGGGGCACCTGGAAGTTGAGGTATCCTCGGCCAATTAGGGCTTGCCACCTCATCCACCTCACTAGCTTGAAGAATTGAGATCTGAATGCCTGGAACAAATTGGACCATCCGAGTTCCTGAATCCAATAGGGGCGCTTGGAACCTGAAGTTCTAGTTTCTTAATTTTCTACATCATAGAGTTAGCACAATGCGAATACAATATAGAAAATTAGGTTTAAACAGTTTTACAATTGTTTGATTTGTTTACTTTTGGATTTTTAGTAAAATCATAGGTCAGACTGACACCTACTGATCTCCTCAAGAAAGCACGCTCTTACCTACTATTCTCAGGAGAGTTACCTTTTTCCAACTATCCTGTCCTTCAGACTTGGTTAGATTTTTGCTCAGCATCTGATCCTTTGACCTCCAGGACTTTCTTTCGATGTCCGATCCTCGCTAACCCATTGATCTACTATAAGTCTGGTCCACTGACCCACCTACACTTGTCGCCTAGTGCATGCTCTAGATCTACTAAGACTTCTTGTCTAATCCCACTGACTAGGACTTCTTGCCTAACTTCCAACTAGGACTTTCCTATTGGGATCATCCCAGTGCGTTGCGAGTATTTATACGTTTCATAAATATGCACAGCGGAAAAAAATAAATAATTACAACTAATTATTACAACACTCGTAACACACACATGTAAATACAACACTGGTATTTAAAATTTTATAGAATAATAAATATTCTATGCATACCTAGCGTAGGACACTCAATGAAATTGATATCAATCGAGCGGCCCTCAAGATGTCTTCACCGGGGAGAAGCCAAAAGGAAGCTCAGGGCTGTTGGAAAACCCTCCATGCCCGATTGAAAAATGGACAGCAACCATGCTGTAAGATACCAAAAATTTCGTTAGTGGTGGAGAATGGAACTCGTCTTACAAAGATGAAATCAATGAAACTAAATTGGGTCAAATCAGAGATTGTTTAGTTAGTAATTAAACCAAACGATTCAGTTTAAATCAAATTAAACCAACTTCGTTTGGTTCATGATGAAAGAGGTTTTGATAAAATAAACACAATGGGAAGATTCGTCTTGCGAAGACGAATCAAACAAAACTAGTTTGGATCAAATCAGAGATTATTTGGTTAGTGAACCAAGCGAACGAAGATTGAATCTGGTTTGCTACAATAACCAGTTCAATGGTTACAGTAAATCCTAGGTTTTAAGCCAGTTTAGTCCAAACCCTAATCCTATTGAAAGTTACTGTGCATTCCTCGTTATAAAAGAAAATCGCGATATCCATTCGTCGCTCCGCCGCACGCCGTGATCGCACCACCCCGTGATCCCGTGCACGATGCCATCAACCCCACCGCCGCACTACGTCTCCCTTCCCCGCGTCCCCTCCTCCGCCCGACACTGGCGCCATCGCTCCTGCCCCGCTCGGCTGTCGACGAAGGCGCTTCGAAGCTCCCTGCACTGCTTCCCTTCTTCTTCATGCCATCCGTCGTCGCTTCAATTTTTGCCGGAGGTGTGGTTTTTGCATGGGTTAGTATTTGCTTGCTCCACCGGCGATGGAATCGGGAGTGTAACGACCGCCCTTCTTACCCCTAAGGCGATCTTGTTACTTATACTTGCTAAAATCTACTATTAATTTAAATTTTCTTGCTATGTGATAGTTGAGTAAACACATGCTCTCAAATAAGTAACATAAAGTCTAAACATAATAATATCAACAATGGCCCAAACAATCATTACAATCGAAGAGCATGGAGAAGGGAGTAAAAATTCTGGTTACACTGGTCTAGTCGACTGGCACACTGGTCAGTCGACTGGCACACTGGTCCCAGTCGACTGGCACTATAGCCCAGTCGACTGCTACCCGACCCATGGTTTCTGTTCGAAGCCAGTCGACTGACTAGTCAAGTCAGTCGATTGTAACTCGACTCGACGCCTTCTGTTCGCTCCCAGTCGACTAGTCAGTCGACTGGTCGAAGCTCCCAGTCGACTGCAATCTGTCTCAGTCGACTGGGGTTTCTGAAATCTGAATTTTCAAATTTCAGAAACGTACCAAGTCTATTCTACTTCGTACCAAAACCCAATAAACCTATAGTTAAGCTTCTACCACATGTATTAAATGATTCTAGACTATTAAACAGATATCTGCATGACAATTAAACATACTTTAGCAATTTCTAAACATGGATTTAGAAACCTAGACAGGGTATCAACTTGGCATTAAAACTAAGCAATGCTAGCATCTGAATTTATCCTAAATAACATGTTGGCATCAAAATGGTTCCGTAACTTCCAACCTTACCTTTCACTACTAATTAGCATGCTATTGTAATTTACCAACTATCAAATAATGCATAGAACTACTATAGTTGTTAACATTCGAAAGTGCGGAAAATAAACAACTCATAAAGACTAGTCTTTAGCATTCTTAATGATGCAAGTTCCCAAGGCTCTTTATTCTAAGTTCCACCACATCACACACTTCGCATCGTCTCTGCCGCCTCCGCTACTCGAATTTTCCTTTGCCCTTATCTGCAGTACAAGGAAAATGAAACTATAAGCATAAAGCTTAGCAAGTACCATCCTACTCACAAAACGATACATATTTTAAAATCATGCTTTTGAAAAATATGAAAGAAAATATCTTCATGCTTGTCATTTATTGCTACTGAAACATATAAGCTAGATAAATATCATGGCATACTCATCATAACAAGCACATGAACTAAAATCATAACTGAACTAAGCATGATCTTAAAAACTAATTTCACTTCAAGTTAGTAATGAACTTTTGAAAACTTATACATATAGTAAGTGAAAATAGTAATCATCCTGCTGTGGGCCCGGCATTGTGCTAACTGTGCGCGCATCCCTAAATAGATCCGAGGTAGCTAATCCCGAACCCATTAGGGTACTACTAGGCGATCTAGGGCCTAGGGGCGATCTAGGAGCCCACCCATGGACGAACTGGAGTCCAAGCACATGCCATATAAAAAGTAAAATACTTTCTTTAATAATTCTTTTCTCTTTAACCTTGCATATACTAGGCGATCTAGGGCCTAGGGGCGATCTAGGAGCCCACCCATGGACGAACTCGAGTCCATAATTACTGAGGCAAGGTAAATTATTTTCATAAACATTCTGTAAGAGAAACTAATCTCCACATACATACATAAATTTTTGAATAACTAAAACTATGGATTTATGCATACGAAACGGAGCTACTTATACTGCAGGTGAGAGGTACTTACCTCCTGCGCTAATTTCCTTACAATTCTTCCGTTAGAGTTTCGGAGAAGAAGATCTTCTCGGCGATCTTCCTACGTCTACGCGTTCTTCTCGCGGAGAGGAGCGTCCTTGTAGAAGAAGTTCTCCGGAAGCCTTCCTTGTGATCCTAGGGGACGGAATCCTCGTTCTTCGGGTTTGGGGCGCCGAGAGGGAGGAGAAAAGAGGGGACGGCGTTCTGGGCGAGAGGTGAGGAAAGGGTTTTCGAAGATAATCAAAATCCTCTCTTAAGCCTCCTATTTATATTAAGTGATTCCTAGACCTAACTCGCCGATAAATAAAATTCGGTTCCTTTTTTTTTGGAACAGACCTTGCTGGGCCCCTTGGTCATTGGAAATATTTTAAGAGTTGCAGATTCCTATAGGTTGCGGGTTCAAATCTCGCCTTCATTTTTCTTCCTATTTATTTTTGCTACTTCCGCTAATCCAAAAATTCGGAAAAATATTCTAAAATTCCAGAAAAATCATAGAATTTTTAAAATTTTATAATTAAATTTCGGTTTTTTCTGCTGGCTCTACTTCTTCCTATTTAATTTTTTTTTTTTAAGTGCTAACTTCTAATCCAAAAATTAATCTAAAAATTCCAAAAAATATTCTAAAATTCCAGAAAAATCATAGAATATTTCTAAAATTATTTTTGAGAATTTTCGGGCGTTACAATCCCCCATACCTTATAAAAAGTTCATCCTCGAACTTAAAATAACTTCTGGGTATTTCTGCCTCATACTATCCTCCGTTTCCCAAGTTGCCTCTTCTGCTCTATGATTTTGCCATATGACTTTTACTAATGGTACTTCTTTGTTCCGTAATTTCTTAACTGCTCGATCTATTATCTGAATAGGTCGACTATCGTAGCTTAGATCTTCGCGGATTTGTACCGTCTGTGGCTCTATCACCTGGGTGGCATCTGGGATGTGCTTCTTCAGCATGGAGACATGAAACACATTGTGGATAGCTGACATCTCCTGAGGTAGCTCTAGCTCATAAGCTACTTTACCAACTCTTCTAGTGATAAGGTATGGTCCCACATATCTGGGACTTAGCTTGCCCTTTTTCCCAAAACGCATTACTCCCTTCATGGGAGCCACTCTGAGGAATACTGAATCCCCAACCTCAAACTCTAATGGCCTACGTCGTGTATCAGCATAGCTCTTTTGTCGGCTTTGAGCTGTTTCTATTCTCTGGCGGATCTGCTGTATGGCTACTGTGGTATCATCTATAAGATCTGTCTGTAGGCCTAACTCTTGCCTCTCACCACCCTCATACCAGCAGATAGGAGATCTACACCTCCGCCCGTATAAAGCCTCGTAGGGTGTCATGCCGATAGTGGCCTGATAACTATTGTTGTAGGCGAATTCTGCTAAGCACAGGTATCTACACCAACTGCCCTTAAAATCTAAAGCACATGCTCTGAGCATGTCTTCTAGAACTTGATTTACTCTCTCTGTCTGACCATCTGTCTGAGGATGGAAAGCTGTGCTAAACTTCAGTTTGGTGCCCAGTGCTGTCTGTACGCACTCCCAGAAGTGCGAAGTGAACCTACTGTCTCTATCTGAAATGATAGTCCTAGGGACTCCATGTAGTCTGATAATCTCCTTGAGGTATAACTGAGCTAGCTGTTCCATGGAATAGGAGATTCTGATTGCTAGGAAGTGGGCAGACTTAGTCAATCTGTCAACTATTACCCAGATTGCATCATATCCATTCGTTGTTCTGGGTAATCCCACTATAAAGTCCATGGAAATATCTTCCCATTTCCACTCTGGAATCTGGATAGGCTGCAGAACTCCACCTGGTCTCTGATGTTCTGCCTTAACCCTTTGACATGTCAGGCAGGTACTGACATATCGGGCGATGTCCCTCTTCATCCCAGACCACCAAAAACGTCCCCTGAGGTCTTGGTACATTTTGGTGGAACCAGGATGCATCGCATAAGGTGATCCATGGGCTTCCTCTAGGATCTTCCTTCGTAGCTCTTCTTGGTTGGGAACGCATAAGCGGTCACCGTAGTACAGTGCCCCACTATCCGATAAGCGAAACTCCCCATTTTCTGATTCTGCTATCCCCTGCTTGATTTTCTGGAGGTCAGGATCTTGATCCTGTGCTGTCTGGATGTCTTCAAGCAGGGTTGACACTAAAAGCTAGTAGGGTGGCACTAGATTTCCTGCTAAGTGCGTCTGCCACCTTATTAGCTTTCCCTGGGTGGTAGAGGATGTCAATGTCGTAATCTTTGACCAGTTCGAGCCACCTGCGCTGCCTCATGTTCAGATCCTTCTGAGTAAAGAAATACTTCAGACTCTGATGATCTGTGAAAATCCTACACTGAGCCCCAAATAGGTAATGCCTCCAGATCTTGAGAGCGAACCCTACTGTAGCTAGCTCAAGGTCATGAGTGGGGTAGTTCTTCTCATAATCCTTGAGTTGTCTAGAGGCATAGGCGATAACCTTGCCATTCTGCATCAGTACTGCTCCAAGTCCTAATTTAGAAGCATCACTATGAGATAGGGTTGGTACCTGGAATGAGGTCTATCTCAAACTCTATTTCCCTAGCTGGTGCTAAGTCTGGTAACTCGTCAGGGAAGACTGCTGGGTAGTCTACATACAGAATCGTATTCTCAATATAGTTTCGGTGATCAATCGTTGACCATCGATTTTAGGACAAACTGGTCGAAACTATTCCAATAATGATGGAATAATTATCCGAGAGCTTCGCAAGCACTTAGTAGCAAATCCTAATTTTTTGCATTACCGTATGATGCTTATTTCGACAGCGATTTCATAAATCACAGGAAAAGAAAACAAAACAAGTTCTTTTCTCTTCCTCTCCGATACAGCCATAGCCAAAAACAGAATATAAGAACAGTCTCATGTAGCCACAATCAAAAGAAGCAATTGGCACTCCCTATTTCGAAGGAAAAACATAATTCTCCCTACTGTTCACACGGTGCTCGAGCTCCTTCACTTCTGGCCGGCCAACGATCGAAGATGGCATCCCTCAGGTCCGGTGACAGCAGCTCTCCGGCACCTCCCTCACGCAAAAAGGAGACAGTAGCACTACAATCTCCATGCATGGTGGCGCTTTCGCAAGGAAGAAGAACCGCACGGAGGTGAAGGGTGCAATCCCCTTTCTGGTGGTCGACCATCAGTGGAGATCCGCAGGCGGCGGCGCATCACGACGAGAACCACAAGGCATCGCGTGGTGACTTCTCCAGCAGCCTTCGCGTGAGAGCAGAATAGGGATGAGGCGCAATGAGAAGCCTTCTCATGCGCGGCAGCTAGGGAGAAGGGGCACCGGCGCTTGGAGTGGGCGGAAGCTTGGAGAGGGCGACGGGCGCCTCTTCTCAGCAAAGAAGATGAACAACGCCCTCCAAAAACCTGTGATCATGTTTTAATAGGGAGGCTACAGTAGTTGGCTAGGTTTAGATGAGTGAACCGGCTGAATAAGAAGTGAATCAGACTAGCTGGAAATCCTAACATTGTAGCGAACCGGGTTCATCTTTGGTTCACTTGGTTCACTAACCAAATGAATTCTGATTTGATCCAAACTAGTTTTGTTCATTTCGTCTTCCCAAGATGAAGCTTCTCATCTCTTCCGTTTTACCAAAATCTCTTCCATCATGAACTAAACCAAGTTGGTTCAAAACCAAATCATTTGGTTTAATAACCAAATGACCTGTGATTTGAACGAAATCAATTTTGTTCATTTCATTTTCGTAAGATGAATTCCATCATTTTGTTCTTTGTCTGGTCCAATCAGACTTTATTTCTCTCATTCTGAGAATCCAATTCTCAAACTTCTTTTAAGTCCTTCAGAGAACTTGTTGTGCGTGTGACCCAATAGGTTCCCGGCTATGTTGATCGTCCATAATTAACCATTAATTATGTAACGATCATGAGTGGCACCTAGTAGTATATCATGATCCCCAATTGATCAAAAAATCAATGATTGATTCCAAAACATCTTCTAAACCCTTCAGCAGCTCCAATTAAACGTGTCTCGTTCCTTTCACCGTCTTATACCCGCTTGGTTCAGGACATGGTCAATATGTCGGTCCCCACTAGACTGACTATGTCACACTTAGCCCAAGTTGCTTTCTTGTCCTATGGATTCAAGTTACTTATACATGTATCCAAGAGTACCGTACTCTTGAAATGTAATGCTTTGACCAAAGACTTTTAGTAACAATCCTGACAAGCGATCGTAAGGTATACATCTCCTTTTCAAAGGAGCGGTGAATGCTCTGTCGGCTATTCAAACACCTTCGGGCACTTCGTCTTATACCCAATCATCTCGGGTCCACACCTCCTCGGAGATGCTTGCTTAAGATGCCAAAGTATAAGCCTCCGTGACCAAGGTGACTTGAATACCACAAGTCAAAGGAAACTCGCACTTAAGCTGCACTAAGATCTTCATTGACATATGAATCGAACCATATGAAGTCTCACGGCAGGTTATTCCAATGAACTAGTTACCTTTAACCAGCATCCACGTTTAACTCTCAACATCTAATGTCGATAATAGTGAGATCAGCTGCTTGACTAACTAAGGAATTCAAAACGTGCTAGTCTCGATAGAATCGATGACGTCCGTGCTCATCAATTCCTCAACTAGGGATAATTCCAATACATTCATAATTACACGTGTAGAGATGCTCACTAGTTGTGATCCAATCACAAATTCTCTCACTCTATGAATCGTATTGCAGACATTCAGTATTTCAGTTTAAGATCCAATCAAACACATATGGGATATGCACTCAAATAGTGAATTGTTATTTATCCAATAAATAGTATAATCGTAAGACGATTGCCTTAGGAAACCTCTCAAATTTAACAACCTAGTTAGTTGTTTATTACCTACAGATATATTATTGATCACATGTTGATTTCTGGTATGTATCTGTTATCTTGCTATTTGATCTGCACTGTCTTTCCATATTTTCCACTGAGTATTTTTATACTCACTATTTGGACCCTAGGATTTTTCTGTCTTCCCAGATATCAAGTAGGAGCTTACAGTTGATGCCGAGGAGATCCTTCCTGACATACCATCTCACAGTCGAAGAAAATTTCTGTGTGTGTGTGTGGACATGTTTGTAGTGTGTTTGTGGTACCATGTGCGTAGCTTGTTTACTTTCTGCACCATCGGATTTCCGATTTCGTTTCGGTGTTTTTGAAACTATAGCATGTTTCTTATTTGTGATTTCATAGTTGTACTTGTTATGTTTTCGCTTACGTAACTTTGGATTTTCGTTACATTACGAGTTTATTCGATATTAGTAGTATAGATTTAGAATTTCTTTAATATGCATGTGTAAGTGGTCGTGTGGGTCACCTTTACTTTTGTTTAGTTGTATAAATCCATATTTTATAGTATGGATAGGCCGTGTGGGCCTTATATTCATGTTTGTAATCAAGGAATTGTCATGGATACTGGAGAGATGCTACCAAAATTTTTCGAACGGCTATCTCTCATGGTCGTGACAATATAAGGGATGATTTACAATGCATTTGTAAATAATTTACATACATTAATTGATCTCATTTATTTTATAAATTTAAAAACTCTTACTTTGAGTCGGGAGATAGTAGGTACTCTCCAAATGGGTTGATATCTACTATAGATAAGAACCTTGGAGAGAGTCCAACAAGTCATTCTTAGCTACAATGGTAGGTATCATATATCGCTTTTGTATCACGTATACATAACTATCATATTATACTATCAACTACTTAAATATTCACATAAACATCAGGTTGTTAACACATTAACACGTATATATCATATATATAATACCCAATTTCACCTCTATCCACATTGACCTTGGAGAGAGTCCAACAAATCAATGCTTCAAGTTAAAGCCAACCTGCTAATCATGAGATCATATCTCGATGGTTCGAACATATCTAATTTTAAGCCGAGCTTGGAGAGAGTCCAACAACCCAAACAAGAACTTAAACTCTGGATCTAACTATATTAGTGGAAGGTGTTAGCTTTAATTATTTTATAAGAGATTTTTAGGTCTCATCCTTTTTTCATGTAAACAAACGAATTATCTACATGATATGACAATAAATGATATGACATAATTAATGCAACTAATTATGATAAATAAAATGACATAACATAATTAATGTAATTAACCATGACTACTTCTAGCTATAGTCGTCGTAAATCTTATTTAATAAAATATGATTAAAAATCTGATTTCACAAATCAAAATTCATTAATTTGATTAAGAAATAATTTTCTATATCTAATTATATATTTTATTTTAGAAAATAAAATTTTTTAATTAAGAAAATCTAATTAAGTAGGAAGTAATTTTTCTAATAAGAAATCTCCTAACCAAGTAGAAAATTTCTATAATTAGAAATTCTCAATTATATCATAATATTTTCTTTTAAGAAATAAAATTCTTAATTAAGAAATCTAATTAATTAGGGAATAATTTTTCTAATATGAAATTACCTAACCAATTAGAAAATTTTTATAATTAAAAATTCTTATTTAAATTATAATATTTTCTTAATTAGATCTATGACTAACTATAACACCCAAAATAATTTTACGCGTATGTGTTGCACTATCAGGCTCTAATACTACTATTGGGATCGGTCCGGTGGATTGCGCGTGTTTACACATTTCACAAACGTGTGTAGCGGAAGAAAAATAAATAATTACAACTAATTATTGTGCCTAGAGTAACATCCGAGCACCCGAATCTAGTCAACTCAAGTTTGACTTGAGTTCACTCTAGGCTTGGTTCGACTACTTCTATTTGCTCCTCTTATGCTTCTTCAGTTTTGCTTCCATCTCCTGATTCCTATAAGATAAACATATAAATATGCAAGCAACCTAAGCCTTACCCTTAGGTCTAACCTACTAGACTTACCCATGCCTAACTTCCACTTAAGACTAGTCACTTCCATAAGTAGACTTCCCACCTATCAAATATCTGGTCACCCTTGACCTGTTGGACTTTCTTTTACCTAACCTCCAATTAGGACTAGTCACTTTCATAGGTAGACTTCTCACCTATCAAACACCTAGTCATCCTTGACTTGTTTGGACTTTCCCTTGCCTAACCTCTAGTTAGGATTTCCTTATCCAGCTTCACTCACTAGGACTTCCTACCTAGTTTCACTCACTAAGTCTTCCTTGCCCAACCTCCAACTAGGACTTTCCTTGCTTATCCTCTAACTAGGACTTCTCTTGCCTAGCTTCAACTATGACTTCTCATGTATAGCCTCAACTAGGCCTTCTCCTTGCCTAATCTAATTGACTAGGACTTCTTGCTAGTCATCTGATCAAACTGACATGACTAGACTTCACTCACATCTAAATATTATGTCATATTTGGATCAACCATTGGTCAAATTGACCATTCCTAGGTATATTATCAAACATCGAAATCCTGAAAGCAAACTAGTGCTCCTTGCACCAATAATCTCCTCTTTTTTGATATTTGATAATTTTTTAAGTTAAATCTCGATCAGGATTTATAAATTTAGAAGAACTCTAAATTTTTAACTTAAGTATCCTTCTCCCCCTTTTCATATATGAAAAATATTTTTATTTTGCACCAACAATGAATGTATTTCCTATGGTCACAACTTAGTCTAGATAATTTTTGAAAGACCATAGTAGATTTTAAAATAATAATTTTTTTAAAAAAATTTAAAGAGATTTCAAAATAGTTTTTCAAGTGTTTTTAAAAAAATATTTTTAGATATAAAGTAGATAATTTTGAAAAACTATTTATTATTCTGTGAACCAGGATCTCCCCCTTTTCTTGACGCATCCTTAAGACACTTTATTAACTATAAAACAACCTCCCTATGTGTCTTAAGGTTTGATCTAAATCAAAAGAATAATTTTTTTATATTATTTTGAACCACATTTTGAAATGTATTTTTTAATGATTTTTAAAATATTTTTTAAGGATTTATAAAAAGTAATTTTGAAATAGTTTTGCTCACTTGATTTGGACCTCCCTCTTAATCTGACACTTCCTTAGAGTTTCTTATTAACCACAAGGCAAACTCCTTATGTGTCTAACAGGTTAATCCAAGTCAACAGAACAAGTAATTTATTATTCTTAAAAAAATTTAAAATATGATTTTTAAATTAAACTTTTAATTTGAACTTCTCCTTAAATCTGACATTTTCTTAGGGTTCCTTATTGACCATAAGACAATCTCCTTATGTGTCTTAGGGATTGTTCCAAATCAAAAGAATAATTTTAAAATATTTTTCAAAACATTGAGTTTTCATAAAATATTTTCAAAATAGGTTTTTCATGTAATGTTTAAAAGGTCTTTTAAAAATAAGCTATTTCAAGAATACCCTCCCCTCAACTAGACACTCTCTCAGGATATCCTTGTTAACCATAAAGAATTTCTACCTATGTGTCTTAGGGTTATAGATATAGTGTTGATCTAGAGGTTTGTGTCTAAGTGTTGATCAACCAATTTTTCAAATATGTAGATTTTGAAAACTATAGTATAATTACACACAACAAACATCAATTTTAAATAATTATCAAATTTTTGAAAATAGTTTTTAGAAAATAGTTTAATATTTTTAAAAATATTTTAAGAGCCTCAGTAAATGACATACAATGGTTTCCTTATAGATTTTATAAGATGTTATGTCAATTTTATCTTACTTGATTTAATTTGAGTTCTAATGAGTATTTTACCCTGTGTTAGATTCAATTTAACTGTCAGTTAGTTAAGTTCACATTTCAAAAATCAACTTCCAAGTTGTGGCAACGCAAGAGCCTTCTTGTTTATCAGAATAATGATCACTTCCTTAGACAAAATCTTTTAAAGAAATTATTACTTTAATTAATTGACTTCTTGAGAAACTCTGGTCTAACTAGTCTAGAATGTAGCGAGGTAGCTTCAGTTAGGTCAACTTAGCTAAGCAGACCAAATAAAGTACTCCTTATTTCATTTGATTACCTAGACCAAGCTTCCCAAATATTCTATCATCTCGCCTCACTCTTAGTACTATGTTGGACAAGTGTCAAGCAATCATTTGTTCTTAACTAATCATTCTAAGTTCTGCAGTAATTAAACATGATGATATGACATTTATGTACATATAAAATAAAATATATACATGTACATGGCAAGTATGCATGAATCAAACAAGTCAAACAATATTATATTTCTAATAATATATCAAATTCTCAATTTGATACATTTTGTATGAACTCACAATGTACCAATCAATGTTGACATATTTTGAATTTTATTAAGTTTTATTTCATCTATTAATATTTTAAATTAATTTTATAATTATAATATTTTATTATAATTAAGTTTATCAATTTTAATTATGTTTATTTAAATTATTAATTTATTTATGATTATTTAATTTATTTTTTAATTTTTAATTTTTTTGAATAAATTGGAGATTTAATTTAAATTAAGTTATGTTCCATAACTTAATGAAACTTGATAATAACAAATTTTATTATTTAAATTTGAGTTTTTAAATTTAAATTTAACTTG
>NC_133867.1:11302109-11419742 GCF_044706935.1 Curcuma longa | reverse complement strand
TTATTGATCACATGTTGATTTCTGGTATGTATCTGTTATCTTGCTATTTGATCTGCACTGTCTTTCCATATTATCCACTAAGTATTTTTGTACTCACTATTTGAACTCTGAAATTTTTCTGTCTATCCCAGATATCAGGTAGGAATCTTACAGTTGATGCCGAGGAGATCCTGCCAGACATACCATCTCACAGTCGAAGAAAATTTGTGTGTGTGTGTGTGGATATGTTTGTAGTGTGTTTGTGGTACCATGTGTGTTGCTTGTTTACTTTCTGCACCATCGGATTTTCGATTTCGTTTCGGTGTTTTCGAAACTATAGCATGTTTCTTATTCGTGTTTTCATAGTTGTACTTGTTATGTTTCCGCTTACGTAACTTTGGGTTTTCGTTACTTTACGAGTTTATTCGATATTAGTAGTATAGATTTAGAATTTCTTTAATATGCATGTGTAGGATGTGTAAGTGGTTGTATGATTTATAATGTATTTATAAATAATTTACATACATTAATTAATCTCAATTATTTTATAAATTCAAAAGTCCTTACTCTGAATTTGGGAGATAGCAGGTACTCACCAAATGGGTTGATATCCACTTATAGATAAGAACAACCTTGGAGAGAGTCCAACAAGTCATTCTTAGCTATAATGGTAGGCATCATATACCGATTATGTATCACGTATACATAACTATCACCTTATGCTATCAACTAATTGAATGTTCGCATAAACATCAGGTTGTTAACACATTAACACGTATACATCATATATAATCCCTAACTTCACCTCTATCCACATTGACCTTGGAGAGAGTCTAACAAATCAACGCTTCAAGTTAAAGCTAACCTGCTAATCATGAGATCATATCTCGATGGTTCAAACATATCTTAATTTTAAGTCAAGCTTGGAGAGAGTCCAACAACCCAAACAAGAATTTAAACTTTGGTTCTAACCATATTAGTGGAAGGTGTTAGTTTTAATTATTTTATAAAGATTTTTCAAGTCTCATCCTTTTTTCATGTAAACAAACGAATTATCTACATGATATGACAATAAATGATATGACATAATTAATGCAACTAATTATGATAAATAAAATGACATAACATAATTAATGTAATTAACCATGACTACTTCTAGCTATAGTCGTCGTAAATCTTATTTAATAAAATATGATTAAAAATCTGATTTCACAAATCAAAATTCATTAATTTGATTAAGAAATAATTTTCTATATCTAATTATATATTTTATTTTAGAAAATAAAATTTTTTAATTAAGAAAATCTAATTAAGTAGGAAGTAATTTTTCTAATAAGAAATCTCCTAACCAAGTAGAAAATTTCTATAATTAGAAATTCTCAATTATATCATAATATTTTCTTTTAAGAAATAAAATTCTTAATTAAGAAATCTAATTAATTAGGGAATAATTTTTCTAATATGAAATTACCTAACCAATTAGAAAATTTTTATAATTAAAAATTCTTATTTAAATTATAATATTTTCTTAATTAGATCTATGACTAACTATAACACCCAAAATAATTTTACGCGTATGTGTTGCACTATCAGGCTCTAATACTACTATTGGGATCGGTCCGGTGGATTGCGCGTGTTTACACATTTCACAAACGTGTGTAGCGAAAGAAAAATAAATAATTACAACTAATTATTGTGCCTAGAGTAACATCCGAGCACCCGAATCTAGTCAACTCAAGTTTGACTTGAGTTCACTCTAGGCTTGGTTCGACTACTTCTATTTGCTCCTCTTATGCTTCTTCAGTTTTGCTTCCATCTCCTGATTCCTATAAGATAAACATATAAATATGCAAGCAACCTAAGCCTTACCCTTAGGTCTAACCTACTAGACTTACCCATGCCTAACTTCCACTTAAGACTAGTCACTTCCATAAGTAGACTTCCCACCTATCAAATATCTGGTCACCCTTGACCTGTTGGACTTTCTTTTACCTAACCTCCAATTAGGACTAGTCACTTTCATTAGGTAGACTTCTCACCTATCAAACACCTAGTCATCCTTGACTTGTTTGGACTTTCCCTTGCCTAACCTCTAGTTAGGATTTCCTTATCCAGCTTCACTCACTAGGACTTCCTACCTAACTTTCACTCACTAAGTCTTCCTTGCCCAACCTCCAACTAGGACTTTCCTTGCTTATCCTCTAACTAGGACTTCTCTTGCCTAGCTCCAACTATGACTTCTCATGTATAGCCTCAACTAGGCCTTCTCCTTGCCTAATCTAATTGACTAGGACTTCTTGCTAGTCATCTGATCAAACTGACATGACTAGACTTCACTCACATCTAAATATTATGTCATATTTGGATCAACCATTGGTCAAATTGACCATTCCTAGGTATATTATCAAACATCGAAATCCTGAAAGCAAACTAGTGCTCCTTGCACCAATAATCTCCTCTTTTTTGATATTTGATAATTTTTTAAGTTAAATCTCGATCAGGATTTATAAATTTAGAAGAACTCTAAATTTTTAACTTAAGTATCCTTCTCCCCCTTTTCATATATGAAAAATATTTTTATTTTGCACCAACAATGAATGTATTTCCTATGGTCACAACTTAGTCTAGATAATTTTTGAAAGACCATAGTAGATTTTAAAATAATAATTTTTTTAAAAAAATTTAAAGAGATTTCAAAATAGTTTTTCAAGTGTTTTTAAAAAAATATTTTTAGATATAAAGTAGATAATTTTGAAAAACTATTTATTATTCTGTGAACCAGGATCTCCCCCTTTTCTTGACGCATCCTTAAGACACTTTATTAACTATAAAACAACCTCCCTATGTGTCTTAAGGTTTGATCTAAATCAAAAGAATAATTTTTTTATATTATTTTGAACCACATTTTGAAATGTATTTTTTAATGATTTTTAAAATATTTTTTAAGGATTTATAAAAAGTAATTTTGAAATAGTTTTGCTCACTTGATTTGGACCTCCCTCTTAATCTGACACTTCCTTAGAGTTTCTTATTAACCACAAGGCAAACTCCTTATGTGTCTAACAGGTTAATCCAAGTCAACAGAACAAGTAATTTATTATTCTTAAAAAAATTTAAAATATGATTTTTAAATTAAACTTTTAATTTGAACTTCTCCTTAAATCTGACATTTTCTTAGGGTTCCTTATTGACCATAAGACAATCTCCTTATGTGTCTTAGGGATTGTTCCAAATCAAAAGAATAATTTTAAAATATTTTTCAAAACATTGAGTTTTCATAAAATATTTTCAAAATAGGTTTTTCATGTAATGTTTAAAAGGTCTTTTAAAAATAAGCTATTTCAAGAATACCCTCCCCTCAACTAGACACTCTCTCAGGACATTCTTGTTAACCATAAAGAATTTCTACCTATGTGTCTTAGGGTTATAGATATAGTGTTGATCTAGAGGTTTGTGTCTAAGTGTTGATCAACCAATTTTTCAAATATGTAGATTTTGAAAACTATAGTATAATTACACACAACAAACATCAATTTTAAATAATTATCAAATTTTTGAAAATAGTTTTTAGAAAATAGTTTAATATTTTTAAAAATATTTTAAGAGCCTCAGTAAATGACATACAATGGTTTCCTTATAGATTTTATAAGATGTTATGTCAATTTTATCTTACTTGATTTAATTTGAGTTCTAATGAGTATTTTACCCTGTGTTAGATTCAATTTAACTGTCAGTTAGTTAAGTTCACATTTCAAAAATCAACTTCCAAGTTGTGGCAACGCAAGAGCCTTCTTGTTTATCAGAATAATGATCACTTCCTTAGACAAAATCTTTTAAAGAAATTATTACTTTAATTAATTGACTTCTTGAGAAACTCTGGTCTAACTAGTCTAGAATGTAGCGAGGTAGCTTCAGTTAGGTCAACTTAGCTAAGCAGACCAAATAAAGTACTCCTTATTTCATTTGATTACCTAGACCAAGCTTCCCAAATATTCTATCATCTCGCCTCACTCTAGTACTATGTTGGACAAGTGTCAAGCAATCATTTGTTCTTAACTAATCATTCTAAGTTCTGCAGTAATTAAACATGATGATATGACATTTATGTACATATAAAATAAAATATATACATGTACATGGCAAGTATGCATGAATCAAACAAGTCAAACAATATTATATTTCTAATAATATATCAAATTCTCAATTTGATACATTTTGTATGGACCCGTAATGTACCAATCAATGTTGACATATTTTGAATTTTATTAAATTTTATTTCATCTATTAATATTTTAAATTAGTTTCATAATTATAATATTTCATTATAATTAAGTTTATCAATTTTAATTATGTTTATTTAAATTATTAATTTATTTATGATTATTTAATTTATTTTTTAATTTTTAATTTTTTTGAATTATTAAGGTTGGAGATTTAATTTAAATTAAGTTATGTTCCATAACTTAATGAAACTTGATAATAACAAATTTTATTATTTAAATTTGATTTTTTAAGATTTAAATTTAACTTGTTAAAATTTGTAGATGTATTTTATTAAATTTTAGTATTTAATTTAAAATTTTTTAAATTTAATTTCAAATTTTAAAATTATTTATTATTTTATAATTAAAAGGCATATGATTGTAATTAATTTTATTGTTTAAATTCTAATTTTTAATATGTAATTTGAATTGGTATTTTTAAAATTTAAAAATTTTTTATAATAATTTTTAAATTTTATTTTTAGATTTTTAATAATTAAATTATTAATTTTAGAATTTTTTTAGTGGATTTTGACTTTATCTCATTATAAAGATTATCTTGTTTATTATCAATTTTATTTTGTTTAGTTAAATTATTATGTATTTTAAATTTATTAAATTAATTAAACTTGAATTTATCAGTTTATCATCATCTTAATTGAATAAGCTAAAGAATTAGACTAATTTTTTATTTATTTGAATTAAATCTAGATTAATTAAATTTAAATTATTAATAATTAAATTTATTAAATTTAAATTTGTTATATTATTATTGAATTTAAATTTATTAATTAATTTTTTAAATTAGATAAATTTTTATTATTGATAAGATTTAGATTTAACATTTTTAAATTATTATTATTATTAATTAAATTATCAAAATAAATTGACATTTTTGAATTTGTTAATTTTGAATTTTTTAAAGTTTGATTTTTTAAATCAATTAAATTTGACTTTTATAAGATTGATTTTTAAAATTAATTAAATTTAAAATTTCTAAAGTTAAATTTTTTAAATTAATCAAATTTAAACTTTTTAGGTTTTAATTTTTTAAGTTAATTAAATTTAAATTTTGTGAGGTTTGAATTTTATAAATTAATTAAATTTAAGTTTTTTAAGGTTGAATTTTTTAAATCAATTAAATTTCAATTTTTTAGGTTTAAAATTTTCAAGTTAAGTAATTTTGAATTAGTCAAATTTGTTAAGTTTGAATTAATCAAATTATTTAAATTAGATAATTATAAATTTTTTAAATTATTTGAATTATTCAATTTAATTGAAAATTTTAAATTTGAATCAACATTATCTAAATTATCAAAAGAAAATTTAGCATGCAAAACTCTTAGGGTATTTTTATAAAATAATGGATTTACCGAAATCGCAACCTTTGATTCCAATTTCGTCTCCTTCTTGATCTTCTTCTCCTAACACTAGTTCTTATAGTGTCCATGGTTTTGACACTTGAAGCACATGATGTGCTATTTGTATCATCGGGCTTCTACATAGGTTGCTCCTTTGCTGCCAGTGGTGCCGTTCGAATCTTACGAGTAGGACATTAGTTTTTGTAATGCCCTATCTCCATGCATTTAAAACAAATTATATAAAACTTAAAATGAACTTTACAATTATTACTCTTCTCCACCTCCATCTTTGCCTTCGTACTCCCGTGGTAGTTAATTCAATCGAGAGCAGGCTTGCTCTGATACCAATTGTAGGATCGATGGCGCACTAAAGGGGGTGAATAGCGCTCGTCGTTCGTTCGTTCTATTACAGAGACTCGTAGCAGAATTAGATAAAGAGACAGGGGACTAGTTGATTTTACTTGGTTTCTAACCCTCAAGATTAGTACGTCCAAGGCCTATGCACGGAAAGACACTCATCTACTAATGGTCACCTTTCTAAAACTTTTTTGAAGGCGGAGAAATCCATTTTACATTCAAAATAAATAGAATGAACAATTATAAAAGTAAGACGTAATATAAAGAAGGCCAAAAACTCGTGTAGCCGATCTGGAAAACCTTGAGCGTAACACACACTTCCTGGAGCTTCCCTTGTTGCACGAGTAGAACATCGTTCACGTTCCACAGCACCATAGGATGAACAATTTGGAGTAGTAGAGATGTTCTACTATTGCACATTGAGGCTTCTTATATTGACGCTTTCGGGTGTCTGGATTCTTATCTGGGTGCCCAGACCGATCCTATCCTGATCCAGTTCCATTGGTCTATCGGGGTTGATTCTTCTTGATTCGGGCACCTAGAGCATCTAGGGGTATCTGGACCGTCCAAGCGCCTGGAGTAACATTCGAGCACCGAGATCTAGTCAACTCAATTTGACCTGAGTTGACCCCAAACTTAGTTCGACTGTTTTTGTTTGCTCCTCTTATGCTTCTTCAATCTTACTTCCAACTCTTGGTTCTTGCAAGATAAACATGCAAACATATAAATAATCTAAACCTTACCCTGTAGGTCTCGACGAACTCTAGGTTCGTTGCTAAGTCTGCGACGAATAGAAAGTTTGTCGCAGATTTGCAACGATAAGTAAGTTCGTTGCAAAATCTGCAACGAACACCGAATTCGTTGCAGATTTTGCAACAAATTTATGTTCGTTGCTAAATCTGCAATGAAATTTGTATTCATTTCAGATTTGGCAACGAATTTGGATATGCGTTGCAAAATCTGCAACGAATACAGATTTGTTGCAGATTTAGCAACGAATTTGGATATTCGTTGCAAAATCTGCAACGAATTTGGATATTCGTTGAAAAATCTGCAACGAATTCGGTGCAACGAAACGAGTCTGTATTCGTTGCAGATTTTGCAATGAATTTAGCGACGAATCATTTTCGTTGCCAAATTTTTTTACTTAACCTAGATCTGAAATCATTTCTCCTTCTCTTCTCTTGCAACACGCCGCCGCCTCCCTCTTCCTCTCGATCTCGCTCGCTCGTTTTTCGTCGCTAGTGCCTTTTTCGTGAATCCATCGGTCGGATCTCTTCGTTGGTAAGGTTTTCGCTTGTTTCTCACCTTTTTCACTCGTTTCTCACCGCTGTCGCAGTGCTGGGAGCTTGCTGGCCAGCGCAGGGAGCTGCTGGCCGGCGCCGGACTGGCCGACGCTGGCCGAGGGCTGGGAGCTGCTGGCCGGCGCCGGACAGGGCTGGGAGCTGCTGGAAGTGCTCTTATTTTCCTACTTTACCCATTTAAATTGGAAAAAATTTGTTAGTAAATGTGAATTTGGTGCTTTTGTATATCACCCTTCAGGTTAGAGAACCATTGTGTCCACATCCTTGCCCTCTACCATGCCATTCCAGTGAATGTTATCCATGCAAGGTCCTTATTAAACGTTCCTGTCACTGTGGTTCCTTAATGCATGCTTTTGAGTGCATATACTATAACAGCTTGAGTGATGATGAACAACGACGAGTACGCTCTTGTGGTGGCCCATGTCACAAGTAAGCTGGATGAAATTACCTTTCAGATTTTGTATTTTGTCCCAATTTTTCGCTCTGTGATCACATATTAGCTTATTTACTTTGGTAGGATCTAGAGTGTTAGTTCTAAACCCTAAATCCTAAACCATAAAATCCTAAATCCTAAACCCTAAACTTAAACCCCGACAATCCTAAACCCTAAATCCTAAATCGTAATTAAACCATAATTAAGCCCTAAATCTTAAACCCTAAACCTTAAAGCCTAACTTAAGCCCTAAACCCTTAAATCCTAAATCCTAAAACCTAAAACCTAAATCCTAAACCTAAATCCCTAAACCCTAAACCTAAATCCTAAACCCTAAACCTAAACCCTAAACTCTAAAATCCTAAATCCTAAACCTTAAACCCTAAACCCTAAATCCTAAACCCTAAACCATAAATCCTAAACCCTAAAATCCTAAATCATAAACCGTAAAGCGTAAACCCTAAACCCCTAAATCCTACAACCCTAAAACCCTACAACCCAAAAATCCTAAAACCCTAAACCCTAAATCCTAAATCCTAAACCCTAAATCCTAAACCTTAAACTCTAAACCACTAAACCCTAGACTTTAAACCCTAAACTCTAAACCTCTAAAAATATAATTAAACCAAAACCTCTAAAATCCTTAAACTAGTCAAGGAAATGAGGAGGTAACCCACTTGAAAGGGTTATTAATGCAAAGAGATCAGGAAATGATACAAAGAGATGAGCAAATAAAACAAACACATCAATAAATGAAACAAAGAGATCAAGAAATTAATAGATTGCGAAGACAACAAGACCTGATCTTGGAACATCTTCAATTGCCCATTCCTGACGACGATGGCGATGACGACGACGACCACGATGATGACGATACTGGTGGTTCCTCATGAGTTTTTTGTGTATGAATTTTTTATAATTATTTTTTTATTTATTTAGCATTTTATTAGAGTTGTAAGTTAATCATTCATATAATTGTAGTAATATTGTTTATTTTTGTTTAAACATGTTTTCTAAAAAAAAAATCAGAAAAAGGTAAATCTTTACATATTTAGTTTAATTTATAGATTTAAGTTTTAATTTTAAGCATGATACTTTCTCTTTATCATTTTTTTTTGCAGGAGAAGAAAAGATAACGATGGAGAAGGCAGTAGAGTCTCCGGAGAGCACCGACCACGATGATTTGATTATATCTTTTCTTCATCTTTAGACTTTGTTATATTGGTATTTTGTATGGATTTGATGGATTAGTTTGTAGACACTTTGTATGGATATTTTGTACGGATTGTGCATCATTTTGATGCTAGGATGATATGGATTGTATATATCGATGTTATGGATTGATATTATGTATGGATTGATATTATGTTATAGATTGACGTGATGTATGGATTGATGTATAAATGAATGTTGTTGGTATATGGATATTTGTTATTGGTGTATGTTGATATTTGTATGTGACAGGTAAAATGTATTTTGTGAATCGATCCATTTAGATCGATATTTGTATGTATTTATGAAATAATCAAGAAATAAATAGAATCTATGGGAAAAAAAATTAAATTTTGCGATGAATTTTGCAACGAAAATCACTTTCGTTGCAAATTGGCAAAGAATTTTGCGACAAAAATATGTTCATCGCAATTCTATTGTAACCTACTATTTATCGAAATTCTGCAATGAAAAATTACAGCCAAATTGGCAACGAACTATTTCGTTGCCAAATTGGCAACGAATAGTAGTTCATTGCCAATCGGCAACGAACAGTAGTTCGTTGCCAATTGGCAACGAACAGTAGTTCGTCGCCAATTGGCGACAAATTCTGTTCATTGCCAATTGGCGACGAACTCTGTTCGTTGCCAATTGGCAAAGAATGTTGTGACGAATCTGGATTTTTATTGCAGAAATTTACGATGAAAAAATAATTTTCATTGCTAATATTTACGACAAGTTATTCACAACGAATTTAGATTTGTTGCAAAATTCATTACAAAAATTTTGCAACGAATTTTTTAACAAAATTCGTTGCAGAAGCAGTTTTTTTTTGTAGTGTGTGTGGATGCGACCAGGACTAGCTAGATAGCTATCTTGGGATACTGTCCCTCCCCCTCGTGTGTAGTTGGTCTGTTATTAGAGTGGGTGATTCTTGTCGTGCGCTCCAGTTCATTGTGTGTATGTTTGGGGATGTTGAGTGCAGACAGTGACCAAGCAACTAGATAGCTCCCCTAAGATATTTTCTCCACTCCCCACTCATGTGTAGTGGTCTATTTTTGGAGTGTGTGCAGTTATCTTATTGTGTGCCCCAGTTCATTGGGTGGGTGTCTGGGGGTGGTGAGCCGACAGTGACCATGCGTATTGCCATGTGTTGCATGTGTGCATGTAGTTGTTGATAGTTGTTACTACATTTATGGTTGTTGCACTTGTTTGATATATGATTATTGTATAGTGTGACATTACATGCATTGCTTACATTTGCATAATTCCTATTACCTGTTAGTTATTCGTTGTATATTGACCTTTTTCATTATGTATCATTTGTTAAGACTGTATACCTTTGATATCCATGCTGATATATATGTTGTGCACTTTTAGTCTAGTACCCACTAAGTATTTTATACTCACCACTCAGACCCTGGGATTTTTCTGTCTCCTCAGGTAGTAGATAAGGATATTATAAAGCTTGGGGTTCTGCCGGACTGCCCCCATCTACAGCAAGAGTTTGTTGGTCTTTGTGTAGTTTTTGATTTGTAATTGGATGTGTGGTTCAGATTGTTTTCGAATTATGGTTTGTGCATATTTGCGCAGTTTTGTGATTTTAGTCTTGTGCGTATTTATGTTGTGGCTTCATGGTAGATTTGTTGTTTGTTTTTTGTTGAGAGCACTATCGATATGCTTGAGGGTTTCGTTGTTATGTAGTTAATGTATGTGTGGATATGTTGTTGTAGTCGTGTGGGCCTTTATCTTATCATTTCAGCAGTTATAGACATATGTTGTATTGTAGAGCAGCCGTGTTGACCTGCAGGTTAATATGTACTCAAAAAAAGTTGAATTGTTACAGGGAAGATGCTATCAAAATTTTTCGGATAGACGTCTATCGAGACGTGATAATTTTATGGTATCAGAGCTAAGTTTTACGATTGATATGCAGTTTTTCTGGATTTGTCATATTTTTAGTCAATTTGATACCAATTTTATGGTATTAGAGCAAGTTCGGTTCTTTTGGGATTGTACATCTATGGTTTATCTGATACCAATTTTATGGTATCAGAACATGCTTTCGGAGTCAATTTTAAATTCTTTGTATTTGTCGTCATATTTTGGTTTATTTGATCCAGATTGTGAGATGAGATAGGCAACAACATGATCTCTCCAAGCATTGTAAGTAAGACTAACTTGTATATCTTATTCATTTCCTAAAATGTATAGTAGTTGTGTTATTAGGTGATATTATTATGGCCCCTGTATATTCATCAGTCGACAGCAATATCGCAGAGTCAGCATCATCCAGAGTGGAGGTAGACCATATCCCCTTCAGATACTCAGCCGACCCGTGTGGAATTCAGACACGTTGATGCTACGACCAGAGCTAAGGCACAACAGAACGAGAGATTAGTCATTCGAAGCATAATTTGAATTATATGGTATTTCTGCGCTATAGTACTTAAGTAGGAAATTTGAGAATCAAATTTTTGTTAGTGGAGGAGAATGTAAGATACTAGAAATTTTATGGTTAAGATTAACGAATTAAAGGCTGAATTTTTAATTGGGTCAGATTGAGTGCGTTGAAGTCCAAATTAGCCAAGCCCATTTAGGTTAATGAGTCGGATCTAGAATTAGGTTAAACGCGTAAATTGCTAGTGGTAGAGAATGGAACTCGCCTTGCGAAGACGAAATTAATGAAACAGATCTGGGTCAAATAAGAGGTCGTTTGGTTAGTGAACAAAATGATTCAGTTTGAACCAACTTGGTTTGATTCGGGATGGAAGAAGTTTTGACAAAATAAATGGGATAGGAAGATTCATCTTGCGAAGACGAATCAAATAAAACCTGATTTGGATCAAATCGGAGGACGTTTGGTTAGTGAACCAAACGAACCAAGATTGAACCTAGTTCGCTACAGTAACCGATTCAATGGTTACAATAAATCCTAGGTTTTAAGTTAGCCCAAATCCTAACCCTGGTTGAATGTTACTGTTTATTCCTCGTTAAAACTAAATCGCGATTACTGTTACCCAACCCGCGACCTTCCCTTCGGCGCTCGACCCACAACGTCGATGATCGAGTTTGCTAGAATCGACGCGGACGCCATCGCACGCTCGCATCTGGCTCCAAAAACCCCACGGCTATCAGGCATTAAAAGTCGAGCGATGGATTCCTCAGCCTGCCCGTGCTGCATTTTCCCCTCGCGATCACCCTTCGCCGCGACCCTCCGTCGCACGCCCGCGATTGCCTCCTGCAAGACCCCTCGCTGTGCCCTCTGCTCGTGTTTGGCTCCCGTATGGAGAAGGCCAACAGCCGACACCGCCTTCCCCGCCATTGCTACCCGCGTGAAGACCAACGCTGTCGTTGCCTTCCTTCACTGCCCGAAGACGCGCCGTCGTCGTCCCCTGCCGACCAGCGCCACCTCCTCCCTCTCTTCTCTGGTCGCCACCGCTTCCTCCTTCGCGAGAAGCCCTCCAACCAAAGAGGAATCTAATTTTATTAGGGCAATAGAGGTAAGTCTTTACTTGAGCCAAATCTTCTAGGTTGATTTAGAGATTTGAATTTTAGGACGTCGCGTTCTATTCAATTGGGTTTCGATGAGAGTCGGAGTTGTGTCAGGGCAGGGGATCAGATCAGAGCTGAGGTAAAACTTCTTTGAAATCCGATTAGGATTGTTACATGATAAATTTTGTAACCGGTTTGGTTGTTAGATGTGGTGGTCCTGTTGGTAATTAAGATCGGTTGGTAATGAAGATCAAGTAGGTTGCTATTAGCCTTAATTCGATTAGGATTTGGTTAGGTTTGGTACTGAATGAAATTAGCTTGAATGTAATTTGATGCGGTTGTTTTTGTATGGGAATTATTTATATACATTTTCCCTTATTTGGTTGTGTCACTTACACCTATCAAAATTAATTATTTATTTAATTACCAAACCTCTTTATTGTCGTCCTAAGTGGTATAGAGAGGTCCGGGTCGTCTCTCTCGGACTCAATGATAGGATGTTTATTCTAGAATGTTGTAGGATTTTATTTGTTATTGTTCTATTCATTCCTAATTATTAACCAACTTTATTTATTTAAATTAAATCCTACAATTTACACTAACAAACAACAACCATCAATCATATTTACAATAGCCTACACTTACAGAGTTATTTATCATCATACAACAACACATAAATGCAACATACATAAATTACAACATACAAATATCATTCATACAAACTACACATACAACATGCTTGCATTTATACAATCTACAACATACACTCTTAACCTAAACATGGTTCATTTACAACAACAATATTTTCTACAATTTTAATATACAACTATGACATACAACACACACCACA
This sequence comes from Curcuma longa, assembly GCF_044706935.1. Lineage (NCBI taxonomy): Eukaryota > Viridiplantae > Streptophyta > Magnoliopsida > Zingiberales > Zingiberaceae > Curcuma > Curcuma longa. The sequence continues at coordinate 11,406,489 of NC_133867.1, read as the reverse complement.
CAATTTCTGCAATTTATTAACTAATGATCATGATCTTATTCTAAACTTACACATCATAATTACAACTACATACATCCCATTTTACATCGTACAATTAACCAACATAAATAAACCCATGTTATTCAAGCTTTACAACAACACAACTAATGCATTACAACAACACAACATAACTTGAACATGCTCAACATAGGATCATTACCAAACTAACACTCAATCATCAACCTAAATGAATCACTGTTGACCCAAGTTCAATCTTTTAGTTTAACCAACATACACAACCAAATCCATTTAAACAACTAACATTCAAAACAAACCCTGAGTTCCAACCAAATGAATTGAGTACACATCTTGTTCATTAACCATTCACAACATTCAAGCATTAGCACAAGTTCAAACTATCTAAACATCTCAAGCAACCATACAACCGGTTTCCACAACTACTCAAGTTCAATACCAACAATTTATTCAAAGTAATTCCATGCTCAACACACACTACAAGTTACAACTTGGCTCACTATCCTAACAAGCACCAACATCATGTTATCCAACCTAAAATGAATCACGTGATACAATTTCATTCAATTCACCTAAGCGTTTGATACAACACATTATTGGGTAAATCCACTGTTCCAATTTAACCAGCAAACAAAGCAACAACTTGGTTTAACACCATACAAAATGCTAGCATTAACATCATGCCTCAACACCCATCAAGAAACAACAACATCAAGAACCGAAACAAGATCAAATAAATTCAAAAGTTAGGTTAGAAATTAGGGTTAGGAATTTACATTCATTGTTACGGTTAGACACAATTAGGGAGTATTTACAGTGGGTATTCACAGTGTAAAAGTGGGCAGAGGGGTTTTTGATTCGGCACAAACAGAACAAACAACACAAACAAAAGCAAAACAAGCACAAAACTAATAACATTGAATCACGAGCTAGGGTTTCGGGGAATCCCTGATTCTTCACCGAATGGAGCCAACAACCAGAAGAAAAACGTGCGCCGGGGAAGATGAACTCGCCGGGGTGATGATCGGGAGCGGCGGTCGGAGAAAACAAAGCGAGGAATCCAAACCGTAGCTCTTTCCCTGCTGAATCCACAGACAAAGTCAGAAACCACAATTCAAACCCTTACCTTGAGCTAATCCGGTGACAGTGGAGGTCGAAGCCGCCGGCGGTTTTCTGCTGAAATCACAGACAGAGGGCCAGTGTGGGTTCCCAGCTGAAATCACAGACCAGGCCCGACCACCGTCGGAGCTTCTAGGGCACGGAGGAGGATTCTGTCGTCAGTCGTCCACAGCTGAAGAATCCACTCACAACCACGGAGACGAACGACAGTGAAGGCGGAGGATCGGCGACGAAGCAACTTCAAGCTTATCGGCGCCGCTCAGCTTTGAATCAGGAACTCAGGGAAGAAGATGCGGCGGAGGAGGAATGGGGGAGGCCCGGCGACGAAGAAAAACAGAGGAAGAAGAGAAGAAACAGAGAAAAAAAATCGCTAACGAGGAAGAAACAGTACCTACTCGCGATCTCGAGCCTCCCCCCCTTTGCGGCGTGAACCAGCGTTTTTTTACCCTATGCGCTCCACTGAACCGGCGGAATTGGCAGTGAACCGACACTTGCATTGAACCGCTGCTTGAATTGGACCGGACCGGCATTTTGAACCGAAGACTTGAATTGGATTTGGGCCGGATAAGGTTTGAGAAATATGGATTGGGCTGTATGGAATTGGCTTGATGAATGAAGTAGATTAGGGTTTGATTTGGGTTTGAGTTAAATCTGAGCATTGACTTGAGTTTGCAATTTGAACCAGCTGATTGAACCCAATTTGCTGAACCATATTTGAACCAAGCTTGATTTCTCTTCCAATTTGAATTATTGTAAATATAAATTGCAACCAATTAAATCTCCATAAATACCATAAATTAATGAAAAAAATATAATAAACTCCAAAAATTCATCGAGATAAATAATTAGCCCAAAATTCCTATTTATGATATGAAATATAATCAACAATTGCCCAATCTAATTCTAATTTACCCGGTCAAATAATGCTAGTTATCAAATCCCCAACAGGGATTCTTTCACGTCCCGTGAAAGTAAACTAATATACATTATTTTTTCCGAGGGGGGATTTCTCGAAAATTCTTAAAAATAATTTTAGAAATATTCTATGATTTTTCTGAAATTTTAGAATATTTTTCTGAAATTTTTAGATTAGTGGAAGTAGTAAAAATAAATAAGGAGTATAATGTCCGAGGCGTGATTTGAACTCGCGATCTATAAGAATCTGCAACTCTTAAAATATTTCCAATAACCAAAGGGCCCAGCAGGTCTGTTCTAAAAAAGAAGATATCAAATTTTATTTATCGGCAAGTTAGGTCTAGGAATCACTTAATATAAATAGAAGGCTTAAGAGAGGGTTTTGATTATCTTCGAAAACCTTTTCCTCACCTCTCGCCCAAAACGCCGTCGCCCCTCTTTTCTCCTCCCTCTCGGCGCCCCAAACCCGAAGAACGAGGATTCTGTCCCCTAGGATCACAAGAAAAGCTTCCAGAGACCTTCTTCTACAAGGAAGCTCCTCTCCGCAAGAAGAACGCATAGACGCAGGAAGATCGCCGAAGTTATTCAAAAATTTATGTATGTATGTGGAGATTAGTGTCTCTTACAGAATATTTATGAAAATAATTTACCTTGCCTCAGTAATTATAGACTCGAGTTCGTCCATGGGTGGGCTCCTAGATCGCCCCTAGGCCCTAGATCGCCTAGTATATGCAAGGTTAAAGAGAAAAAAAATTATTAAAGAAAGTATTTTACTTTTTATATGGCATGTGCTTGGACTCAGTTCGTCCATGGGTGGGCACCCTGACAATATCAATCAAATCAAAAAATTACAACAACCAATTAAATAAGAATGTTAAATCCTAGAAATTCAAGCAATCCAGAATTCAATTCATACATGGATCAATAAAATAGCAATTTCAATTCATCCTAAATAAATTGAGAATGATGACTATAAAAACCTCACAGGATAAATAATGTGGCGCTCATTCTCATAATCGTGTCAAGGGTGGATCTCTCTCATGCTACCTATGGTTCATGTACTACCATATGCTTGCTCTTCTTCTAATCTCCACCACTATCATATGCATAAAATCACATAATACATGAAGATTTATTGCAAAAGAATAATGAATAAAGAATAAAGAATATGAATAATGAATAAAGGAAATAATGGAAGGAAAATGATGTATAAGGGAAAAGAATGGAGAAAATAGAATCAAACATATAAGTGGAAGATATGGGAAAATGACATGCTTCATAGATGAATCAATGAAAAATCATGCCCAGTAAAACTCAAACCAAGCTAGTGTGAGGTGAGCTAGTAGTAAGAAAAACAACTTCTATGATCCTCCTACACTCTCAAATGTCTACCATACAACTCAAGAGAAGAAATAAAAATTGCAAAAACTTCCTACCAACTACCCCAAATGCTTTCACCAACTCAAACTTTATTTTTGTTTTATTTTCAAAAAGAACCAAATTTTTTTTTTCTCTTTTTCTTTTTTTTCACTTTTTTTTTCATTTTTTTTTCACAACAGATTTTTTTTTACCTATCTATAGATGAATAAAATAAAAAATGAAATGCCATAAAATAAAATGCCATAAAATAAAAAAATGAAAAACTATCTACAAGCAAACAAATGGTCTGTCGATGGTGAACTCTCTACACACACCCCCACACTTAAATTTTTGTCCATCCCGGGCAAAATCTCATCTCGGCAAACAAAGTTCCCCAAATCCAAGGAAAATAAATGAAAGAGATGAAAAGGAAAAAAATAGAATACACAAGAGATGGATTATTCGAAAACCTATACTAAATAGAAAAGAATGAATGAATAAAGGAATGAAAGAATGATCTTCATGAAATTATGCAACCCTATGGTAATGTGGTCTCGACAGAATTGGAGCAAGTTCTAGAGTTACATTACCATAAGTGCCCCACAACAAGGAAATCAGGCTCAATCCTCACTAGGTAAAAGAAATAGTCATCATCTCAACTATTTAAGGTGAAATCCATCACTAAGTTGTATCCTCACATAATCCAGGAACTCCTTCATGTCTATAAACCTCTAAAATCCGACAAACTTAGATAACTAAGTTATCACAATTCCTAAGATGATTAAGTCATGCAGGGGAGGAAAATTTATTGTGGAAGAATCATAAATAAATAAATACAAAAATCCTAAACTAAATTATTCATTTATTTACAACCTAAGCTAAGTTAATTTATATACAACCTAAGCTAAGAAAAAATAAATCAATCATTATATACATCCTAAACTAACCACATCATGTGATATGTACAAAGAAAGGAAACATACAATAACGAATATACTATACACATCCTACTTATATGAGAAAATCGACCGATGTCTATGAAGGCGATGTAAAAGGTCTGACATTTTAGACATCGGTTTTTAACCGATGTAATATAACTCAACGACATCGGTTTGTAACCGATGTAGTACCGATGTAGTATCTCAAAGACATCGGTTATGCAACGGTATAAAACCGATGTAATATCTGTTTAACATCAATTTTAACAACAATTTTCGACCGATGTAATATCACTTAACGACAACGCTTCTAAACCGATGTCATTGAATTTAAAACTGTTGTAATAACACTTATTTTTTTAATGTTGTTTGTAAATTATGATCGAGCAAGAGTACAAAAATATTATAAATTCACCCAACAAATCACAAATAGCAAAGCACCGATATATTTAATCACCTCAATATTTACAAATAACCAAAAGTAACTAACACAAATATTCTTCTTACAATATATTACACATTTCCTCAGCGTTTTCATCCCCAGAAGGATCACCTTCAGCCCCATCGTCCTCTTCCTGGTCTTCGCCATCTTGTTCATCATCATCCTCTTTGTCCTCATCTGAATCACCATCATCCTTGTTCTCTGTCACAACTTCATTCTTGCTCTTTCGAAGTAGCCTAGCTTCAAAGAAACGAAACTAAGATTATTCACTGGTACCATATCATTGAAGTGTGCCTACAACCAAGAAATAATGAACAGGAAAGTCAGTAAATTATGTAAAATATCAATAAAAATACTTAAAATGTTCACTTGGACTATGCTTGTTGAGTTTTATCACAGATCTATCCATGTATTCATACAACCACAGACAAGTATGACTACAACAGTACAGAAGAAATGAGGTGCAACCTGCATTCATAGAGAAAAACATACTCTGATGATGATGTATCAATACCTAAACAAAATAACTACTGATATTAAGACTTCCTCTTGACCAGCAACAAATCTTGCCAGTAAATCCACATAACGAACAGAGAAACATTAATGAGAATAATGACTAACCTACTGCAATATAAAATATGAGCTAATAATTACAAGTACCTACAGCTTACTGTGTCTGAAAAACAAACCATACATGTTATTTCAAGGTTTAATGAAAGGCATTTCATAGTGCATTAATGACCTGATGGTTGATTTTGAGTTATTCAAATCTGCCTGTTTTGATCGGAGCTTTTGCATATCCTTTTCCACTTGTTGCATATCCTTCCCTTAATGATGGAACATGCCCTAGAAAATTTCAAGCATTGTTAATAGAGGTTACAGAAGAGGATATTATATATACAAAAATCTACTCCAAAGATAGTCGAATGTCACTGAGTAGTCAGAGTAATAGAAATGAAATAAAACTAGCAAATCATGCTTAAATTTGGATACAATTGGAAGTGTGAGGGATAAAAGATACTCTAGCAAGGCTCTGGTAAGGGCGGGCGTTACATCTTCCTCTCCGACGGTAGAAGGTGGTGCCACGCGGTGTCAAGCTCACGGAGAAGAAGCTGAGCAGTGGCGGCGCTCCGGGAAGCTTCGCCGCTCGGGAAGGAGAAGAGCAGCGACTTCCTCCTTCGATCGGCACGCAGGCTAGCATCTCTAGCATCCCATCGTGCGGACGGTAGGCAGCAGCCGACACCGCGCATCGCAAGAGGAAGAGAAAACAGGGGCTGGACGGCGGCGCTGGAAAGAAGAAGAAGCACACCCCTTCCTCGCGATCTTTGCTTTTATCGTGAGGAAGGAACTGGCGGCGTGTTTGGGAAAGCTGAACCGAGCTTTTGAGGTTTATTACACCGGATAAACTTAGGAATAAACCAAATCAAAAAAACCCCTAATTCACTGGTCCACTCAAACCGGATAAAACAGGCTAAACCGAACCACAATGTTGTAGTGAACCCGGTCCAACTTGGTTCGCTCGATTCACTAACCAAACGAACTCCAATTTGATCCAAACTAGTTTTGTTCGATTCGTCTTTACAAGACGAAACTTCTCATCTCTTCCATTTTGCCAAAAACCCTTCCATCGTGAACCAAACCAAGTTGGTTCAACTCGATTCAAAGTCGAATCATTTGGTTCACTAACCAAACGATCTCTGATTTAAACGAAATCAGTTTCATTCATTTCGTCTTTGCAAGACGAGTTCCATCATTTTGTCCTTTGTCTGGTCCAACCAGATTTTATCTCTCTTGTTCTGAGAATCTAATTCTCAAACTCGTTTTAAGTCCTTCGAAAAACTTGTAGTGTGTGTGACCCAATAGGTTCCCGGTTATGTTGATCGTCCATAATTACCCATTAATTATGGAACGATCATGAGTGACACCTAGTAGTATATCATGATCCCCAATTGATCAAAAAATCAACGATTGATTTCAGAATATCTTCTAAACCCTTCAGCAGCTACACTGAATCGTGTCTCGTTCCTTTCACCGTCTTATACCCGCTTGGTTCAGGACATGGTCTATGTGTCGGTCCCCACTAGGCTGACTATGTCACACCTAGCCCAAGCTGCTTTCTTGTCCTATGGATTCAAGTTACTTGTACATGTGTCCAAGAGTGTCGTACTCTTAACATGTAATGCTTTGGCCAAAAACTTTTAGTAATAATCCTGACAAGCGGCCGCAGGGTATACGTCTCCTTTTCAAGGAGCGGTAAATCCTCTATGGGTTATTCAAACACCTTCAGACACTTTGACTTATACCCAATCATCTCGGATCCACACCTCCTCGGAGATGCTTACTTAAGATGTCAAAGTATAAACTTCCATGACCAAGGTGATTTGAATACCACAAGTCAAAGAAAACTCGCACTAAAGCTGCACTGAGATCTTTATTGACATATATATAGAACCATATGAAGTCTCAAAACAGGTCACTCCAATGAACTGGTTACCTTTAACCAGCATCCACGTTAACTCTCAACATCTAATGTTGACAGCAGTGAGATCAGCTGCTTGGCTAACCAAGGAGTTCAAAACGTACTAGTCTCAACAGAATCGATGACGTCCGCGCTCATCAATTCCTCGACTAGGGATAATTTCAATACGTTCATAATTACACGTGTAGAGATGCTCACTAGTTGTGATCCAATCACAAATTCTCTCACGCTATGAATCATATTGTGAACATTCAGTATTTGAGTTTAAGATTCAATCAAACGCATATAGAATGTGCACTCAAATAGTGAATTGCTATTTATCCAATAAATAGTATAATCGTAAGGCGATTGCCTTAGGACACCCCTCAAATCTAACACCTTCTCCCTCAGCCGGCGATGTAGCTAGCAGAGAATCGCGAAGGAGGTGGCGTTGTAGCAACTAGGCAGAGGCAACGATCGCGAGGAAGAAAGCATCGGCTCAAGCTTCCTCCCTCCTTCGACACGGCGGGAACAGAGCAAAACAGGGGATGGCGCCCGTGTCTTTGCTATCTACCTAGGGTTTGATTGTCGTGCTTCTCCAACGCTACGAGCGATCGTGTGAAGTCCAAGTGTCGGCAGCCGATGACTCCTTCAAGTTACGATTTCAAGGCTACGGTCACACGAAGAGAGGCATGGCAGTGACGGTGGCTCGCGATGACACGCGAAGAGAGGCCATCGAGGAGCTGGAGTGCGGGGCGTCGTGTTCCGAAAGAAGTGATGGGGTGTCCGATCTTATGGACCTCAAAGTCGTAATTGGATGGGAGAAGTGCGGCGGCGGTGTTGATGACGAAATTAAGGCGATTGTCGACCGAGGGAGATGCGGCGCTGCCAGGGATCGCGATTCCCGTTTTAAAGAGCTACAGTAACCCGACCCTCATGCGGCTGCTAAAAACCAAAAAAAAACCCAAAAACCTAATTCATATTGAACCGGACCGGGTTCGGTTCAGATCTCTATTATAGCAAACTGGATTTGATCTTGATTCACTTAGTTTACTAAGCAAACGACCTCTGATTTAACATAAACTAGTTTTATTCAATTCGTCTTCTCAAGACAAAGCTCCTCACCTTTTCCATTTTGACAATCTCTTCCATCATGAACCAAACCAAATTGGTTCAATTTAGTTCAAAATTGAATCATTTGGTTCACTAATCAAATGACCTCTGCTTTAAACAAAATCAATTTCATTTATTTCATCTTTATGAAGACGAGTTCCCTTCTCCCCCCTAGCAGAATTTCTAATATCTTATAATGTTATCCAAAAAGTAATATCTATTGACTTTGAAATAGGATTAGCAAATACCAAATGGAACTAAAGTTGTGGATAAGATAAAATTAGCTTCACATTTCATGTATGCATAAGCTTCCTCTTAATAATGTTTAAAGGAAAATTTTCAATATTTGTAAAGAAATAAGTTTTCTTTAACTTTGGGAAGAAATTATTGATCAATGGAGGACTTCTATAGATTTTAGATACATTATCAATTAACTTTTCTTAAAAATTTTAAGAAAAAAATCCCTAAGTATTAGTCATTTAGAGACGATACAATGTAATAAATCATCAGTTGAATAGAACATAATAGAAAATCCATGGAAGTGCAATGGAAGTATGCAAAAATACATTTAAATGGTCATATGAATATAATTTAATTAACACTATCAAAACTTAGCTGAGAATAAAATACATTTACAAGAAAATAATCACCAAATTCTTTCATAAAGATTTAATGAAAACATTCTTAGAGAAGCCAACTTCGAATGGCATGGTAGGTATTCATATTGTAAATAATATTATTTGAAACTAAATTTGATGTTTTTAATGAGCTTTTGCTTAATATTTTTTTAATTTTGCTACTAGTTGACATCAATCTGACCCAACAATAAAATCAGAGTACTAGTAAACACCACATTATTGTATATAGGTTTGTAACTTGCTTATTCACATCTCTTAATGCCAAACTTAGTTATGATATCCAAAAAATTTTTTATTAATAGCACACTATAATTGTGCGTTGTTGATGACGTGCTGCGGAAAGTCAAATTTATTGTAGTATTAGTGGCCTTCAGTTTGGCACTGCGCAAGGAGTTCCTGAATTGTAAACAGGGTGATCTTTCGATCATGGAGTATAACACAGAGTCGTCAAGATAGTGATTCGATATTCCAGTTCACCCAAGGATTAACTGCCAATATCGGGGTCAGAATGTCTGATTTTCCCATTAGTTCTTATAGAGAGGCATTGGATCGGGCTTTTCTTATTGAGATGATTCAACAGCAAATAGCTTGGGAAAAGACGCAGAGAAGTCAAAGAATCTGGGTGTACAGAAGATTAGTTAGAAGAGGCACGCTCAGGGATTAAGTTCTTGGGATTTTACGAGACAGTAAAAGGGTAAACGACCAGCTGTAGGATCTTTGAGTGGGTCTGAACGGAATCAGGGGAAGGATGTTATAGAAAAGAAGTGTTTTCGGTGTGGATCTGGTAGTCATCAGGTAGAGAATTGACGCTCAGATTAAACTGTCTGCTATTATTGTATGCAACCTGGTCATATGATCAGGGTTTGCTCTCTGAGAGCTCAGTTGGATCTCACTAACACTACCACTTCAAGAGGACGATCTACACAGCCGAGACAGCAAAAGGTACCACTGAGGCATAGAGCACCCCATCAGTAGAAAACTTTGCCGCCTCCAAGATAGCTGTATCAGATACAAGGAAGAGAATATGCAATGTTACCAATAGCCCCACATCAGAGATCTATTATTTGGCAACCCCGGTGCAGCAGTTACCAGCAGTACCATTCTTCTATAGTATGTCATCTCAGTACATTCATCAGTCATCACCAGTGCCCCAGAATCAGCCTCAGCCAGAACAAAGGCAGTCAGCATCCCATTCAACTATACAGTCGTCCGATACAGAGATTGGTCGTGTTTACACTATCACTCGAGGGGAGGTGTAACGGGTCGATGAATCAGTCATTCAAGGTATGGTTTTAGTTTATTATACATAAACTGATACCTTGATTGATACTGATAGTTCTTATTCATTTATGTCTAAATTATTCTTGAGAAAAATTGAGAGAGTCCCTATGGTTAGATCGTATAGTCTGGCAGTATCCTTATCTTCAAGTGAAATAATAACTACCAACCAGTAAATCAAGGGATGTCCATTGGATTTCGACAGTCATATCCTTACGGTGGATCTTCAAGTGTTGGATATGGTGGAGTTTGATATTATTTTTGGTATGGACTGGTTAGCCACCTATTATACTACAGTGGATTGTCAAGTTAGAGTGGTTACCTTCCAACCTCCGGATCAACCTACATGGAAATTCATGGGTACCAAGAGTGATGGGATATCCATTATTTCTAGCAATACAAGCACAAAAAATATTAGACAGAGATTGCTGAGGTTATTTGTTGTTCCTGAAGCAAATAGAGAAAGACAGTGTTTCTAGTATTTTCGATGTTTGAATCGTCCGAGAGTATCAAGATGTCTTTCCAATGAGTTTCCTGGCTTGTCACCTCCTCGGCAAGTAGAGTTTACTATCGAGATGATTCCAGGGCACAAAACCAGTGTCTAAGGCCCCGTATCGTATGACACCGAAAGAGTTGGAGGAACTTAAGGTCCAACTGTAAGAGCTAGTGGATCAAGGATTCATTAGTCCTAGTGTTTCACCCTAGGGAGCTCCAGTCCTATTTGTAAGGAAAAAGGACGGATCTATGAGGTTGTGCATTGATTACCATCAATTGAATGCGGTTACGATTAAAAACAAATATCCTTTGTCGTGTATTGATGATTTGTTTGATCAGTTGAAGGACTCCTACGTGTACTCAAAGATTGACTTAAGATCTGGTTATCATCAGCTTAGAGTACGAGACGAGGATGTATAGTAGACAGCTTTCCGTAATCGATATGGGCACTATGGATTTTTGGTGATGTTATTCGGACTCACCAATGCTTCAACCGCATTTATGGACCTAATGAACCGAGTTTTCTTGGAGTATTTGGACCAGTTCGTTATAGTCTTTATTGATGACATTCTGATATATTCTCGATCGGAGGAGAAGCATGAGCAGCATCTTCGCATTGTATTAGAGACATTACATCGTGAGCTGTATATGAAATTCAACAAATGTGCTTTCTGATTATCTTCTGTGAGATTTCTCGGACATGTTGTATCTAGCAGAGTTATTTCTGTTGATCCTTAGAAGATAGAGGTTATTACTAGTTGGGAGCAGCCAAAGACAATTCAGGAAGTGCGTAGTTTTTTGAGTTTGGCTGGATATTATCAGAGATTTGTAGAGGGTTTCTCTCGTATTGCTACACCGCTTACTCGTTTGACCAAAAAGGGCTGAAGTTCATTTGGTCAGAGGCTTGTGTGACTAGCTTCCAGGAGCTTAAGCAACGGTTAGTGAGTGCCCCAATTTTAGTGATTTCTTTCAGTGAGGGCGGATTCATACTTTATACCGATGCATCATTCCAAGGATTAGGTGCAGTGTGATCGGGTGGTTGTCTATGCTTCTCGTCAGCTGAAAGATCACGAGAAAAACTACCCTGTTCATGATTTAAAATTTGCAGCTATTATCTTCTCTCTGAAGATTTGACGACATTATCTATACAAAATTACTTTCGAGATTTTCACCGATCATAAGAGTTTGAAGTATCTGTTCACTCACAAGAAGCTAAACCTCAAACAGAGACGTTGCATGGAATATCTGAATGATTATGATTGTACCATTAACTATCACCCAGGGAGAGCTAATGTGGTAGTTGATGCACTAAGTCAAAAATCTCGTGGGATTCTGACTAGTCAGTGGATGGCAATTACTGATCTGGTCTGATAGTTTTTTGAGTTGGGATTGGTGGAGCTTGGCCAGACTCAATGAGTAGTGTTGATTTCTATGATGGCGCAGTCATCTATAGTAAAGAAGATCAAGTCAGCACAAGCTAGTGACCAACATATTCAATTTATCTACAGTAGGGTGGACTCCGGACAACAGTTGAGGTTTTCTTGTGACGATGATGGGATACTTCGATTCCGAAGAAGACTCTGTGTTCTAGAGCAGCATCTGGTTAAGGAGGAGTTGTTACAGGAGACACACCATTCCAGATTTGCAATACATCCTACTGGTACTCGTATGTATCGAGAAGTAAATGCTCTTATTGGTGGAACGACATGAAAAAGGATATCGTAGATTTTGTTGTGAGATGTTTAGTGTGTCAGCAGGTGAAGGCTGAACACCAGAGACTAGCCGGGTTACTTCAGTGGATACTGATACTTGAGTGGAAATGAAACATATGACGATGGATTTTATTACAGGCTTACCCAGGATCCAGAAAGGGCATGATGCGATTTAGGTAATCGTTGATCGGTTAACCAAATCCGCTCATTTTCTTCCGATACGTCAGACTGATTCACTGGATCGTTTAGCGGATTTGTATTGTAGAGAGATCGTTAGATTACATGGAGTACCTGTGAGTATTATTTCAGATAGAGATCCGTGTTTTACCTCACGGTTCTGACATAGTCTGTTACAGGCACTGGGTACAAAGTTTCGCTTTAGTTTGGCGTTCCATCCACAGACAGACGGTCAGTCAGAGCGTACTATTCAGACTCTTGAGGATTTCCTAAGGGCTTGTGTTATGAATTTCGGTGATAGTTGGGAGAATCACTTGCATCTAGTTGAATTCGTATATAATAACAACTATCATTCTACTATTCAGATGTCTTCATTTGAGACTTTATATGGTAGACCTTGTCGATCTTCGGTATTATTGGAAGAGGTTGGCGAGAGACAACTGTTGGGTCTGTAGGGTATTCAGCAGGATGTCGAGCACTACAACAAATGTGACTTTCCGTAGCACGTCATTAACGACGCACAATTATAGCGTGCTGTTAATAGTGATTTTTACGACGCACCTAATATGTGCGCTGCGGATAATATATTATATTTTATATTTAACAGTGCGTGTATAACTGTGCGCTGCGAATAATATTTTTTATAGCGTGTAAAAATTATACGCTGTTAAAAGAGGGTTAAAAAAATTGTATTAACAACCCACATGGATAATACGCTATTAAAAAACATTAAAAATCCTATTTTACTAAAAGACTCGGCTCGCTCCCGTCCTTAGGTTTTTTTCGCTCCCAATCGAGTCGCGACCGCGCCTCTTCTTCGCGAGATTCCCCCTCCGACACCGATCTCTCGCGCTCGCCCGCGCACTCGGCCGACCCCCTTCGCGAGAATCATAAAGTTACCTCCTTTCTTGCTTCATGGATATGTGGATGTTGTTTCTCTGGTGGGAATGGCTCCGTCGGGCAAAAGTTGTTCCCTTTTAAACCCTATCTGACATTTTAGGGCTAGCAGTTCTGAACTCATTTGGGCAAGTGGGATTAAGAGTCTCATTGTGATTTTCTAGCAGAATGTTGTTTGTTATCTGAGCTAATTTTGGTTTTGCTCGTGCAGTTCGAATGGAGGAAAGTGAGAGGGGAGGGGAAGATGCTGAGAAGGGCAAGCATGATTTGGAGATTGTGATGGTGGATCATCACTATCCTGAGCCCTTGGATAAGTATGAGGATGTCATTGCCGATCCGAAATTGTTTGTTGAAACACTTGAGGATTTTCACTCCAGAGTTGGGACAAAGTTAAGGTGTGACTAACTCCCATCCTTTTTGCTGTGTTTACTTGAAGGAGGTTACTAGGAGGGAAATGAAACAGGAATACGTTTGCTCAATTTATTAAATGCTTAAACTTCATGTGTAGGTGGAAATAGATTAGAGGAATTGTCATCTTGTATATTTCCTTCCAAATAAACAAGCAAAGTTTGAGTTTCATTGTTTTCCTTTCTGTTTGTGTTCCTCCTTTTGTTCAGGTAAACATAGTATTTATCCGTAAATTTAACTATTAGACTATTTACTTGTGCACGAAAGACCTTTTTTCGAATGTCTGTTCCTTGAATTCTGTATCAGGGCAATATTTATTGTATTAGAGCAAGTCTATCAGTCTTTAACCAGTTATAAATCACCTTTACTAAGCCTTTACGATTCGATGCAATGATAAGGAATGTAAAATTTACTACTAAGAAGCCAAATAGAGTTATGATTCGAAGGTTTTAAATTAGGAAGCTATAAGTTTTATGATTCAAAGAGTTGTAAAATTTTACTTAGGTTTTAGTCATAGCACCCAAAGCTTCTTCTTCACTTAAATTTGAAGAGCCATCAACTGTCATGTAAACTAACTCCGAAGGGTGTTATATTGACTCGGTTCCCATATGGAGCATATCTGCTACCCAAATGGCAACCAACATCATTTTTCACAGCAATTCTTCACAATAAGGGCCATTTAATTGAGCCACAAGACTCAACCTTAGAAAAGCACCCTAATAACTTTACCCCTTCAAAAGAACTTGCTGCATACTACTGACCACAGCTTAATTATGCTCATGAATTAAAACTGATTATACGAACCTAAGATAAGAACATAATAAGATAAACATGCAACCAATAGATAAACCCGATAAACATAATAAGAACATTTTGCCAATCAACAAAAATATTAAGACTTCTATTTGGATATGTCCCTTTGTAGTTATTTACTAGTCTAAAGCTCATCAACCTAGAGACTGGATTTTCTTATCTACTAAATTGCTACCAAATTGAGAGTTCCATTGAGCACATATGAGAGATATAGCCTTGGTTGTAATGATTGTTCTAACCCCACTTCGTGATTCTAAGAATGAAATTATTTGGAGTGTAAATTGAGAGTTCCATTGAGCATTATGGTAAGTGTTATTATTTATCAACAATTATGAATCCAAAATTTCTATACATGTGCTTATATATTATTATTTATTTCTAACAATTTATATATATTCATATATGTCAAATACTTAAGGAAAAAGCAAGTCCTGCAGATACAACAATTACAAGGTCACAAGTTTGGATTGAAGGTCACAAGAAGAAAAATGGGTAACCTATTAGTCAAGCTATTGGAGATAAAATAGTCATTTGTGTCCATTTTCGATGTCTGTTGGATTTATCATCAGATTTGTCGTTGTATTTGTAGTTTTCGGGAGTTATCATTGCATCTATAGGTTTATCTGATACCAATTATTTGGTATCAGAGCATATTAGGCAAAACATTTAGTTTTAGAGTTTAGGTGTAGTTTTCAAATTTATCGTCGTGTTAGGTGTATCAAATTTGGTTACATGATCCAAGTTGTGAGATGGACAGATAGCGACACGAATTCTCCAAGCAGTTGTAAGTAAAATTTCAAGTACATTTATACTGTTTCTAAGAATTTATATTAGTTGTATATTATCAGATGATATTATAGCCCTTGAAAACCGAAGACAAGGTCGACCATCGAGACGACCCGTTGCACTAGTAGAGTTGGAGATATCCGAGCATATTGGGGATAGTCCGAAGATACTTTTGTCTGATCCGGTACCGACTACAGTTAGCAAGACTGGGGATAAGAGTCTGATTCTATCACTCGTAAAATCCGTAAAGGATCGGATGACCGGTTGCACCAGTAGAGCCGGAGATATCCGAGCATGTTGGGGATAGTCCGGAGATACGTTTGCCTGATCTGGTACCGGCTACAGTTAGCAAGACTGGGGATAAGAGTCGAATTCTATCACTCATAAAATCCGTAAAGGATCGGATGACTCTGTTCCATGGAGGATCTGACCCACGGCTCGCTCGTTTTTGGTTAAAGAACTTGACTGATACCTTTGCGTATATCTCTTGCACTGAGGCAGAGCAAGTCGAGTTATTAGTATACCACCTTCGTGATCAGGCTGTCACGTGGTGGAAGACTCAAAGGACGGTACTCGGAGAGCAGGGCTTATCTTGGTTATCATTTCGACAGGCTTTCAAGAGGGAATACTTTTCAATGGCATTCTGTATGGTACAACGTTTGGAGTTTCTGAATCTTAAGTAGGGTGGCAGATCTGTTACTAAATATCATACAAAGTTTTCTAGACTTGCGAAGTTCTGCCCACAGTTAATAGCCCAAGATCGTGATCGGATGCTCCAGTTTACATAGGGACTGGTTGCATATATTCGACTGAAGATGTCTAATTATACAGTTAACACATACAGAGAGGCATTGGATCGTGCTCTGATTATTGAGACGATACAGCAGCAAGTGACTTGGAAGAGAGAGGCAGAAAAGTCAAAAGGGCAAAGTTCACAGAGTTCTGGTCAAAAGAGGTCAGCTCAAAGTTCCGAGACATGGGATTCTTCCAGACGACAGAAAGGAAAACAACCTACGGGATCTTCGAGTGGGTTTCAACGGAAGGAAAGTATAGAGAAGAAGTGTTATCGCTGCGGATCTGGTAGTCACCAGGTTGCAGATTGTTCGTCTGATAGTAAACAGGCTGATCAGACGGACAATCTACAATTTGGTAGTCGTAAACAGCTTGATCAAACAGACACTCTGCAACCTAATGACTACCAGATCCGCATCGATAGCACTTCTTCTCCATACTCTCCTTCTGCTGAAACCCACTCGAAGATCCCGCAGGTCGTTTTCGTTTTTGTCGTCTGAAAAAATCTCGTGTCCCGGAACTCTGAGCGGACCTCTTCTGACCAGAACTCTATGAACTCTGCCCTTTTGACTTTTCTGCATCTCTTTCTCAAGTCACCTGCTGCTGTGTCGTCTCAATAATTAGAGCACGATTCAGTGCTTCTCTGTATGTGTTAACTGTACAACTAGACATCTTCAGTCGAATATATGCAGCCAATCCCTGTGTAAACTGGAGCCTCCAATCACGATCTTGGGCTACTAACTATGAACAGAACTCCGCAAGTCTAGAAAACTTTGTATGATATTCAATAACAGATCTATCCCCCTGCTTAAGATTCAGAAACTCCTGATGTTGTGCCATACAGAATGCCACTGAAAAATACTCTTTCTCGAAAGCCTCTTGAAATGATAACCAAGATAAGCCCTGCTTTCCGAGTACCGTCCTCTGAATCTTCCACCACGTAACAGCCTGATCACGAAGGTGGTATACTGCTAACTCGACTTGCTCTGTCTCAGTGCAAGAGATATACGCGAAGGTATCAGTCAAGTTCTCTAACCAAGAACAAGCAAGCCATGGATCAGATCCCCATGGAACAGAGTCATTCGATCCTTTACGGATTTTGCGAATGATAAAATCTGACTCTTATCCCCAATCTTGCTAACTGTAGTTGGTACCGGATCAGACAAAGGTATCTCCGGACTATTCCTAACATTCTCGAATATCTCCGGCTCTACTAGTGCAACAGATCGTTTCGATGGTCGGCCTTGTCCTCGATTTTCAAAGACCATAATATCACCTGATAATATACAACTACTATAAATTCCCAGAAACAGTATAAATGTACTAAAAATTTTACTTACAACTGCTTGAAGAATTCGTGCCGCTGTCTATCCATCTCACAACTTGGATCAAGTAACCAAATTTAATACACCCAACACGACGACAAATTCGAAATCTAGACCTAAACACTAAAATTAAATGCTTAGCCTAATATATTCTGATATCAAACAATTTGTATCAGATAAATCTATAGATGCAATGATAACTCTTGAACACTACAAATACAACAACAAATCTGACGATAAATTTGACAGATACCGAAAATGGACACAAATACAACGACAAATCGAATGAATCTAACTTGCTCTGATACAACTAAATTGATATCAGATAAGCTCAAAATGTAATGACAACCACGAAAGAAATTAAATATAAACTTAAACTCTGATACCACTAATTTGTTACATCCCGGGAGACTATCCGAAAAATTTTGATAACATCTCCCCAGTAACAATGACATTCCCTGAATACATACTGAGATATACAGGTCACATGGCCGAAATAAGGACTACACGTCCTTTAACATACCACACAGATATATAACAAATAACATATAAGGCTCACACGGCCACAACTACTACTATCACATGCATATAACCAAAATAAACAAAATACGACATCTCCAAATGAAAACATACTACCACGAATGTAAATCCAGAAAGTCCGATACTCACAACAAGTTTATAAGTCCACAATTAAAACCATATCGAATGCAACAAAAATTCGAGCAAACCAACACATACAAATATCTTCTGATGTGAGATGGATATAGTCGGTCAGATCTCCAAGCTCCAAGTACTATCCTCCTACTTGCTACTTAGGGAGAAACAAGACAATCCCAGAGTCTGGATAGTGAGCATTAGATACTCAATGGATACAGAATATAAATGCATAAAAAGATAAATCAACAAGAATACCAAGAGTATACAGGCTAGAATAAACATGTATAGAAGTAGTAACTAATAATTAATAGGTAACAAGAAACAGCAGATAACATGAATCAGGGTAATAGGAATCATGTAAATGTAATCATGTATGTAATGTTACGCAGTGCAACAATGCAAAATAAAATAAACTATGTATAATCTACCAACAAATGCATGTGAATATGCATCAAATATCGCAATCAAATGTAAGTCACTGTCTGCACTTGCCACCCTCAGTCACCCTAAATTGTTACATCCCGGGAGGTCATCCGTCGACAACATCTCTCATGTAACAATGGCATTCCCTGAATACATACTGAGATATATAAGCTACATGGCCGAAATAAGGACTACACGCCCTTTAACATACCACACAGATACATAACAGATAACATATAGAGCTCACATGGCCACAACTACTACTATCATATGCATATAACCAAAATAGACAAAATACGACATCTCCAAATGAAAACATACTGCCACGAATGTAAATCTAGAAAGTCTGATACTCGCAACAAGTTTATAAGTCCACAACTACAATCATATCGAATGCAACAAAAATCCGAACAAACTAACACATACAAATATCCTCCGATTTGAGATGTATACAGTCAGACAGATCTACAAGCTCCAAGTACTATCCTCCTATCTACTACCTGGGAAAAAACAAGGCAACCCAGGGTTTGGGTAGTGAGCATTAGATGCTCAATGGATATAAAATAGAAGTGTATGAAAAGATAAATCAACAGGAATATCAAGAGTATACAGGCTAGAATAAACATGTATAGAAGTAACTAATAATCAACAGATAACAGAAATCAGCAGATAACATGAATCAGGATAATAGGAATCATGTATGTAATATCACGCAGTGCAACAATCATAGCAAATAAGTACAACAGCCACAACCATATGAATAAAGTAAACTATGTATAACCTACCAACAAATGCATGTGAATATGCATCCAACATCGCAATCAAATGCAAGTTACTGTCTACACTCGCCACCCCGAGTCACCCCCCTAAGGCAGTGAACTGAGGCGTCAAACAGGACATACTGCACAGACTCAAGCAACTAACCACCACCAATCTAGTAGGGAGCGAGCGGAAGTAAGAATCAATAGATCATGCACTAACATGACCTGTAGTGATCAAGTACAGGGTACCCACATGATCAGACGATCGTCGACAATAAAACTCTCAAAAAATAAGCTCCAAGTATAATAGGACTAATCCTGAAATTACACAACAATACATCATTTACTAAAATGATATCGTATTAAATTTATAATAATTAAACCCTATAATCTAATTCCACTAATTACCTTATTGAAATTCATCCATATTAATCTAACTTAGGTTAAATCAACTTAACCGTGATTCAATCCACACTAACATCCCTACTTAGTTTTTAATCAGATTTAATCCTAAATGGACCAAACATAAATCCCTAATCCTTCTTTCAGCCAATCCAAGCCATGAACTGAGCAACGAAATCCTACAAGAATCAATTTCGAAGGCTTACCTCAGATCCAGGATCTTGAAAGTCCTATCTCAGCTCCGATTTTTCTTTTGATCAGAAACAAAATCCTACAGAACAACAACCCCTCAAAACACCAACATATAAATCCTTGCAAGGACAAAGCTCAATCAAACTCCATACAAGAACTCACCCCAAATCCCATTGCCTTGAGGTCTCCGATTCCTCCCAACCCAGCAACGAACGGAGCCTGGGTTAAATGAATGGATCAGCTGGAACTCATTGATGGAGCCCCGGTCCTGCACCGGAGGTGAGCCCGAGCTGTTGCAGAATAACCCAAATCCTCGACCTCAACTCCGAATTCTTATTTCCTCCTTGCGGCCAAAACTCAAACACAATCTCACCGATCCGATTACAATCCAAAGCAAACTCTGAAATTCAAAAAGAATATAGATCTAAGCTCAAAAACCCTAGAAATCTAAGATTCTCAGCTTAAACTTACTGAATCTCCCTTTGCCCAATTGATTCCTCACCACCACTGTTGCCCGTTCTTCGATCGAATCGAACTTGCTGCCGACACTGCCCAACTCACACTCCACTCATCGGCGCCCTCAACTGCCTTGCAAACTGACGACAAACCACGCTAGAGTCGCTGCCGCCACGATCGACGAAGAAGGAAAAGCAGAGAGGTGCGATCAGAATCTCGGAGACGGAAACAACGATTGGGAATGAACAATGTCGGATTTTAATCAACTCCTTAACGGGTTGGGTTTGCCATCCAATACCCATTAAACTAATAACCTAAAATCTATCATTAACCCTTTAACCCTAATCCTATTAGATGAGTTAAGATTTAATTAATTAAATCAATCAATTTAGAATTAATTTAATTAATCTTATCTTCCCATAAACCCCTACTATTAAGGTTAATTGTATTTACAATTTAACCCTCTAATTTTTTATATTTTACAGAACAACTCCCATAGCATCGAGAATCTCAACATCCAAAACCGATCTACAAATTCATTGCTGAAACAAGAGCTAATCAGATTCATGAACACTCACCTTAGAGATCAGATCCGATGCGCCCTAGAATTCCCAACTCCGATTCTAAGCTTCTATCCTCACTCGAGCACCGCCGTCACTCCGATCTGTTTTCCCAACAAATCAGTGAGCTCTCAGATCTGAAGAAAATCCCAACGGACCATCCTAAACTAGGAATTCAAGCTCAGTACTCCACTTACCGATCAATCCTTTCCCCGATTCCGATCTCCCTTGTTCGCGTCGCGCCAATCACCGCCGCCCGAACAAACCTCAGCTACCCCAACGAGAAACGAGTCCAACGGCCGACGGTTCTGATCACCGACGACAACCGCGACGTCCTCGGATACACGATCAAGCGATCGGGAGAAGAGGAGAAGAATCGCGATTTCGCAAGCTCAGGGAAGAAGACGGAATCGCAGCTTTAAAAGAATTCCTAATGGATTAACAGGTTTCGGCTTTAATGGATTTAAGCCATATCCGAATCCTTTAACCTAAATGGGTTAAGTAATTAGGCTTATTGAGCTGAGTTAATTGGGCTTCAACAGTAAACCCAAGTTTGAGCCCAACCCAATAACAACCTAGGCTTTAATTGGTTAATCCTAACCATAAAATTTCTCGTATCTTACAAATTCTTACGATATACTGACAATAGAAAATATTAGAAAAATATTTTAAAGATATTTATATGTGTTTTATTATTATCATGATAAAGATAAATTTAAATATCACCTAAACTAATTTATAAGGTCATTATAAAATATCACCTTAACTAATCATAATGACACGATTAAATGTCAAGTTTAATAACTTATAATGACATTAAATATTGTCACTAATATTTAATCAAAATATAAAATCGTAATTCACCCACCATATAAAATATATGATATTCCACGTCATCACAATTAACCCACTACATAGAATAGAAAAAAATTTACACATCATCACAATTCAACTACTATATAGAATAGAAAAAATTTACATCTAAAACATTCAATTCATTCATCACATCAACACAATTCATCATATCATAACAAAAGTACAAATGCAGTACTAATGCAAAAGCATTGAATTTAAAACTAACTCAATACTAATAAAATATTAAATTTTAGAATTAACGCAATCTTGTAAAAGAAAAACTCAACTAATTTACTATGAATCATTTTCAACCATCATATTATAAGCAAAATCCAAGTATCTATCACCTATAAAAATAATCCATAAATTTGTATAAGTAAATTAAACAATCAAAATATAAAACAAATAAAAATAATTTAAAATTTTGAATATCATACCAAATGAGAAATATATAAAGTATCATTCTATATGCACTAATAGTAGTCTTCGCTTACTGCTAACTGCAAATACATTTCATATTTATTTAAAATTTTAATAACACGATAAATATAAAATTTAATACCAGATGATTCTACAACATTGCTTGAGGGCCCTCCATCGGCATGAGTAAAACAAGCATGAAATAATTCAAATCGTGTTGGAGCATGCCCATTTTCTTTTGCCTGAAAATATATTTGGTTACTAGTTTCTACATTCATATGCATATAAAATTATAACATGAATGAGAAGTATTATCAATTTTTATTGCACTTGAGCAAAAGATGTCCTTCCAGTGGTCTGATTCATTATCTTTTGCTTTCTATCATCTTTATTTTTTTCACTTCTTTCCTAATATTAAATTACATGTAATATATAAAGTAAACGTATACTAACATTTCAATCAAATTATATATTCTAAATAAATAAAATATTGCATACCTTTGATTTTTCCGTGTTTCAAAAAGCAATTAATCTCATATATTGTTCTGCATCAACTCTTTCATCTCTTTGTCGTAAAAGAATTTGAATTAACAACTTAAGATCATAGTACTATCTTATTAGTTCAGACTTTCAATTTCTCCATTTTTTTGCTATTGAGCGTAGCGTCCAATTTTCTATTCCTAGAGGAAGGTCATACTTTTCCTGTAAAAAATATATAGACAAATTATCATTGCATAAATTAAAAGTCTTAAATACTAAAATTTTACAAAAGTAATTGATGCGTGATGTTTTGCTATGGGAATTATTTGTTATTTACATTTTCCTTTTTTTATTTATTTATCACTCACACCCATCAAAATTGTTTATTTATTTATTTACCAAACCTCTTATTATCGTCTTAAGTAATACAGAGAGGTCCGGGTCGTCTCTCTCGGACTCAATGATAGGATGTTTATTCTAGAATGTTGTAGGATTTTATTTGTTATTGTTCTATTCATTCCTAATTATTAACCAACTTTATTTATTTAAATTAAATCCTACAATTTACACTAACAAACAACAACCATCAATCATATTTACAATAGCCTACACTTACAGAGTTATTTATCATCATACAACAACACATAAATGCAACATACATAAATTACAACATACAAATATCATTCATACAAACTACACATACAACATGCTTGCATTTATACAATCTACAACATACACTCTTAACCTAAACATGGTTCATTTACAACAACAATATTTTCTACAATTTTAATATACAACTATGACATACAACACACACCACACAATTTCTGCAATTTATTAACTAATGATCATGATCTTATTCTAAACTTACACATCATAATTACAACCACATACATCCCATTTTACATCGTACAATTAACCAACATAAATAAACCCATGTAATTCAAGCTTTACAACAACACAACTAATGCATTACAACAACACAACATAACTTGAGCATGCTCAACATAGGATCATTACCAAACTAACACTC
The DNA here is from genome assembly GCF_044706935.1 of Curcuma longa. Classification (NCBI taxonomy): domain Eukaryota; kingdom Viridiplantae; phylum Streptophyta; class Magnoliopsida; order Zingiberales; family Zingiberaceae; genus Curcuma; species Curcuma longa. The sequence goes on along the minus strand of NC_133867.1, from coordinate 11,382,570 downwards.
AATCATCAACCTAAATGAATCACTGTTGACCCAAGTTCAATCTTTTAGTTTAACCAACATACACAACCAAATCCATTTAAACAACTAACATTCAAAACAAACCCTGAATTTCAACCAAATGAATTGAGTACACATCTTGTTCATTAACCATTCACAACATTCAAGCATTAGCACAAGTTCAAACTATCTAAACATCTCAAGCAACCATACAACCGATTTCCACAACAACTCAAGTTCAATACCAACAATTTATTCAAAGTAATTCCATGCTCAACACACACTACAAGTTACAACTTGGCTCACTATCCTAACAAGCACCAACATCATGTTATCCAACCTAAAATGAATTACGTGAAGCATTTGATACAACACATTATTGGGTAAATCCACTGTTCCAATTTAACCAGCAAACAAAGCAACAACTTGGTTTAACACCATACAAAATGCTAGCATTAACATCATGCCTCAACACCCATCAAGAAACAACAACATCAAGAACCGAAACAAGATCAAATAAATTCAAAAGTTAGGTTAGAAATTAGGATTAGGAATTTACATTCATTGTTACGGTTAGACACAATTAGGGAGTATTTACAGTGGGTATTCACAGTGTAAAAGTGGGCAGAGGGGTTTTTGATTCTGCACAAACAGAACAAACAACACAAACAAAAGCAAAACAAGCACAAAACTAATAACATTGAATCACGAGCTAGGGTTTCGAGGAATCCCTGATTCTTCACCGAATGGAGCCAACAACCAGAAGAAAAACGTGCGCCGGGGAAGATGAACTCGCCGGGGTGATGATCGAGAGCGGCGGTCGGAGAAGACAAAGCGAGGAATCCAAACCGTAGCTCTTTCCCTACTGAATCCACAGACAAAGTCAGAAACCACAATTCAAACCCTTACCTTGAGCTAATCCGGTGACAGTGGAGGTCGAAGCCGCCGGCGGTTTTCTGCTGAAATCACAGACAGAGGGCCGATGTGGGTTCCCAGCTGAAATCACAGACCAGGCCCGGCCACCGTCGGAGCTTCTAGGGCACGGAGGAGGATTCTGTCGTCGATCGTCCACAGCTGAAGAATCCACTCACAACCACGGAGACGAACGGCAGTGAAGGCGGAGGATCGGCGACGAAGCAACTTCAAGCTTACCGGCGCCGCTCAGCTTTGAATCAGGAACTCGAGGAAGAAGATGCGGCGGAGGAGGAATGGGGGAGGCCCGGCGACGAAGAAAAACAGAGGAAGAAGAGAAGAAACAGAGGGAAAAAAATCGCTAACGGGGAAGAAACAGTACCTACTCGCGATCTCGAGCCTTCTCCTCTTTGCGGCGTGAACCAGCGTTTTTTTACCCTACGCGCTCCACTGAACCGGCGGAATTGGCAGTGAACCGGCACTTGCATTGAACCGCTGCTTGAATTGGACCGGACCGACATTTTGAACCGAAGACTTGAATTGGATTTGGGTCGGATAGGATATGAGAAATATGGATTGGGCTGTAAATTGAACCCAGCTTTGAACCCAGGCTGAGCCAGAATTACATTTCTCTTCCAATTTGAATTTCCTGTAAAATAAATTAAAACCAATTAATATCCATAAATACCATAAATTAATGAAAAAAATATAATAAACTCCAAAAATTCATCCAAATAAAGAATTAGCCCAAAATTCCTATATTATGTATGAAATATAATCAAAAATTGCCTAATCTAATTCTAATTTACCCGGTCCAAATGTTACTCATCAAATCCTCCACACTTATTCTTTCACGTCCCGTGAAAGTAAACTAATATACATTTATTTTCCCCCTAACAATGATCTACCAAATTAAGAGTTTGTAATGATAAGCTAAATAAAAGTACCAAATTTTAAAGATACAAACAATCCAGAACTCATGTCATACATGGATCAACAACATAGCAATCTCAATCTACTCTGAATAAGTTAAGAATGATGACCATAACCTCACAGGAGAAAATAATAGAAGTGGCTCTTCCTCATAAACAAGATAAAAGTGGAGTTCTCTCAAGCTCTCATGGATCATGTCTTACCATAGGCTTGCTCTTCTTCTTATCTCCACCACTATATATCCATAAAGTTCCATAATTATGAAGGCTTATTAGAATTTCAAAGGAAACATGCTAAAAGGAATAAAGCTCAACAATAATGTGCAATGAAAGATGGAAAAATAATGCAAAAAGAAGATAAGTGGAAGAAATTAGAAACACCTAACATGTTTCATAGATGAGTATAGTAAGCAATGCCCAAGAGAACATATCATCCACGCTAGCATGGGGAAAAGCTAATAGCAAGATATACCATTCCATCCTCTCCTAAACTCAAACCATTTCTAATGAAGCTCATAATAGGAGAATCCAAAAGAAAACTTGCTACTACTGTCTTCCACTCACAAACTCTTATTTTGCTATCAACTAAACAACAAATATTATTTGGAACAACAACTAATCAAAATATTTTTTTTTTATTATACTTCTGTTCCTTTTTTTTTTTTTTTCAACCTTTTTTTTCTTTTTTTTTCAATATGTTTTTTTTTACTTTTTTTGTTTTTTTGTTTTCACTTTTTGTTTTCATTTTTTTTTCAATAATCTACTACACAAAATAAATACACAAAATAAAACAAAACCACTCCCTAACAAATGAACTAAAACCAACTAGAACTACTAGTTTGTTCATGGTGAAACATTTAAGCACACCCCCACACTTAAACTTTTGTCCGTCCCGGGCAAAACTCATCTCAACAGTTAAGGTTTCCAATTCCAATAGCAAAGAAAAACAAAACATGATAGGGAAAATGGAACAGATAATGGAAGAATTTATTGAAACCTATACTAAGAAAGAAAATGGATGTGGGATAATGAAATGCCTTCATAATTAATGTAACCTCATGTTATTGTAATTTCAACAGAATCGAGCAAGTTCTAGTTTAACATTCTCCATGAGTGCCACTCAACAAAGGAATTAATCAGGCTCAGTCCTCTCTAGGTCAATGTAGGTCATCATCTCAACTTTTCAAAGTGACATCCATCACTAGGTTATATCCTCACGCAGTCCACAAACTCTTTCATATTTTGTAATCTCTAAAAATCTGATAAACTCATTTAACTAAATCATCACAAATCCTAAGAAGAATAAAATCATGTAGGGAGAAAATTTATTGAAAAGAATGATAAATCAATAAATATACAATCCTAAACTAAATTATTCATTTATTTACACATCCTAAGCTAAGTTATTTATATACAACCTAAGCTAAGAAAGAATAAAAATCCTATTTACAGAATAGAATAACAAGAACTAAACAATTATATACACAAAAGAAAGAAAAAACAAGAAGAGATATAGATTACTCCCCTTTCACCGGGAAGATGGATCGTCGCTAGAGGAGTCCCTTGATTCCTGATCGCCCTGGGTTCTCAACTCTGCAGACAGATCCAGCAAAATAGATGAAAGTGATCCTAGGGACTCAGTGCAATTCCCTACACTTTCGTGCACCTCTCCAATATAGAAAAGTCACGACCAAGCATTAGTGCACCTAAAATCAACATCCTCAAGATCATTAGAATAAAATAATTAAACAATTAAGAATGAATAAATAAATAAATCGACAATAAATCAATCAATCAATCAATCAATGAATCAATGAATAAACAAACAAATGAATAAAATGAATAAACAAATAATACACCTATGTACAGTCTAAAATAAACAAACATCATTTGAGTCCCCGGCAACGACGCCAAAATTTTGATGTGATTTTTTTTGTATGGGAATTTATTTATATACATTCCCCTTATTTATTTATTGTGTCACTTACACCCGTCAAAATTAATTATTTATTTACCAAACCTCTTTATTATCGTCTTAAGTAGTACAGAGAGGTCCGGGTCATCTCTCTCGGACTAGGATGTTCTATCCTAGACTCATGGTGTAGGGTTTTATTGTGTTTTATTCAGTACCCCGGCATTAAAGACGTCACCCCTCACCCGTACGGAAAGTACTTTCAAGGTAAGGTTCACCTTGCTTTGCCCGTGGTACGGGCCAGACTCTCCCTTATATAAGGCGAGCCCCTGTGAAGGGGCCAGGTATGCTCACTGTTCCTCACTATTTCTCATTCTCGTTTTCTCTTCTGCCACAGCTGACTTAAGCATCGGAGTGGTCGCGCCGGCCCCGCCGGCCGTCCATCTCACGGTGTCTGTGGTTGCAGGCCTCCGGCGATCGTCAGCCAGCCTCCAGCCGTTTTCGCCGCACAGTGCTGAGGAAGTGTCGCGCGCCCAGAAGCGGTTCTTGACGGGAACATATTTTGGCGCCGTCTGTGGGAAGACAACAAGTCCCGAATCAAGACGCACTCATGGGTGAACCGCCACAGCCTCAGCTCATCACCATCACGCAAGAGGAACTGGATCGGAGGATAGCGACGACGGTTCTCGCCGTCACTCGGAGCCAGCATGAAGCCACTGCTCAGCCTTCGCGAGTGCATACTCGGGTCGAGGAGCCCCCCCCAGCTGCTACTAGACAACAGCGAGATCCGCCCGAAGGCCCAAGAGCCCCCTCCCTAAGGCCCCGGGAGGAGGCTGATGACTATGATGCTTCCATGGAGTCGGCGGCAGAGCAGACGCCGAGCCGAGACCACATCCGGGGGAGAAGACCAGATACGGGCGAGGGGAGAGGTCTAGAGAGCTCGCCCTTCGTACGACGAATCCTCGAGGAAGAAGTGCCTCGGCATTTCAGAATGCCACAGTTCTCCGACTACACAGGGAACACCGATCCCGAGGACCACTTGGGCCGGTTCGAGAACGCGGCCTTGCTGCACCGATACACGGACGCCATCAAATGCCGAGTCTTCTTGACCACCTTGGCCGGATCCGCATTAAGGTGGTTCAATCGGCTGCCACAATCTTCCATCCGGTCCTTCGCCGACTTCAAAGGCGCTTTCTTGCGACACTTTGCCACCAGCAAGACGTACCGCAAGACTATAATGGACCTTTTCGCCACCAAGCAGAAGACCGGGAATCCTTGAAGGAATTTGTACACCGATTCAACCAAGTAGCGCAAGAGGTGCCCGCCGCCTCTTCGGACGTCCTGGTAAACGCCTTCTCCCAAGGCTTGACCGAAGGGGACTTCTTCCGGTCAATAATTAAAAGACCTCCCGAGAACTTCGATGTGCTGCTCAGCCGCGCTGACAAGTACATCCACGTGGAAGAAGCTCAGTCGGCACGGCGCGAGAGGCCGAACCCGGCCATGGTAACTCCAATCATCGGAATGCCACCGGCTCCCCGAGCCGAGAGAAAGTCGGCGCCTCAGCTGTTACACAGGTCCGACTTGGACCGAACCTCGACGCCGACCAAGCTATAACCAGCGGATCATCCATGAGGTGGCTAATCAGCCCATCCCCCCGGCCGGCACCTCCAGATGGGTGCCTAAGTTTTGCGCCTATCATCAATCGAGAAGCCACGACACCAATGAATGCCACCAGTACGCCCGAGAGCTGCGCCTGGCCGCCGACCAGCGGACGCAGAAGTCTCCCAACCCGAGACAAGGAAGACCCGCCGCTGGGCGGGCTGGTTCCAGACCACGGCCTCCTTCCCCTCGGTCTACGCAACACCGAGACCGTTCGCCAAGGCGGGGGGAACAGGCTCCCCGAGGGGAAGCTCCCCGAGAGCCGAGGTCCCACCGTCGCGGCGACTCTCCCGATCACAACGAGAACAATGCCACCCGAGGAAACATTCTCATGATCACCGGAGGAGCAACTGATGGCGACTCCCACCGAGCCCGAAAAGCCCATAGCCGCAGCTGGAGGTCTGCAGTGTCGGTAAAGGGCCGCGAGAAGAAGGACCGATCCTCGGATTCGGCCCTCAAGATTTGGAAGGCGTGGAGACGCCGCACGACGATGCCTTGGTCGTGCACGCCACCATCGCCAACTATAACATCGCCCGAGTCTTCGTCGACACGGGCAGCTCGGTAAATATCATTTTTCTGAAGGCTTTTGCGCAGATGCAGATCGACAAGGCCGACCTGTCGCCGATGACTACTTCCCTGTTCGGGTTCACGGGGAACGAAGTGCGGCCACTCGGACAGATCACCCTCGCTATCTCGCTGGGAGAAGAGCCATTGAAGAGGACTCGGCGCGTTCCATTCACCATAGTAGACGCGCCGTCCGTTTACAATGTTATCTTGGGAAGGCCAACTCTCAGCGCCTTCTCGGCAGTGGTCTCCACATATCACCAGAAGATGAAATTCCCGGTGGGTGATCAAGTCGGGGAAGCCAGGGGAGATCAGTTGGCCTCCCGAAGGTGCTACGTTGATATGGTTCGGACGGAGGCCCGGAAGAACCGAAAGACACAAGGCGACGGGGTCCACGCAGTACAGGAAGCTCCTCCCGAGACACGCCCCGAAGAAAAGGAAGCCTTGCAGGTCTGCCCCGACCGTGCCGACACCGTAGTCCAGATAGCAGCAGACCTGCCGCCCGAACTGAAGGAGAGTCTCGGAGCCTGCCTTCTCCGGAACCAAGATGTTTTCGCCTGGAGTACTGAAGATCTCACGGGCGTCCCTCCCTCCATCGCGGTGCACCGACTCAACGTCCTGCCCGACAGCCGGCCCGTGAAGCAGAAGAGGAGGCACTTCGGGCCCGAGCAGAACCGAGTCATCCGAGAAGAAGTGCAGAAGCTCCTGAAGGCTGGACACATCAAGGAAGTGCACTTCCCGACCTGGCTGTCCAACGTAGTGCTCGTCCCGAAGCCGAACAACAAATGGCGGGTGTGCGTCGACTTCCGAGACCTCAACAAGGCGTGCCCCAAGGACTGCTACCCCTTGCCCCGCATAGATCAGTTAGTGGATTCCACGGCAGGGTTTGAGTACATATGTATGCTGGATGCCTATCAAGGCTATCACCAAATCCCGCTTGATGTAACCGACCAGGACAAAGTTAGCTTTATAACAGCCGACGGCACTTTCTGTTACACTGTTATGCCATTCGGGTTAAAGAACGCGGGGGCCACTTACCAACGTTTAATGGATCGGGTGTTCCAGCAACAGCAAGGAAGAAACATTGAAGTATACGTCGACGACATTCTGATCAAGACGGCTCGGGCAGAGTCTCTTATAGCCGACATCGAGGAAACCTGCAGCACCTTAAGGCAATACGGGCTCAAACTGAACCCGGCTAAGTGTCTCTTCGGTGTTCGAGCCGGGAAGTTTCTCGGTTACATAGTCACCGAGAAAGGAATCGAAGCCAATCCAGAAAAATTAGAAGCCTTAGCTCAAATGGCCCCGCCCCGAAACCTGAGAGAAGCCCAGAAGCTGGTCGGGCGCATCATGGCTTTGTCTCGATTCATCTCTCACTCGGCGGGACGAAGCCTTCCCTTTTTCAAGGTTCTCAGAAAGGCTCAAAAATTTCAGTGGAATGCCGACTGCGACCGGGCCCTGGAAGAATTGAAGGCTTATTTAACCCAACTTCCCCGACTGGCAAAGGCGCTCCCGGGCGAACCGCTCTTGATGTACCTTTCTACTACCGATTCAGCAGTCAGCTCGGTTCTGGTAAAGGAGGAGGAGCAGGGCCAGCAACCGGTATATTTCTTCAGTCGGCTGTTGAAGGACGCCGAGACCCGATATACCAGCTTGGAAAAGCTGGCCTGGACGGTAGTCTTGTCGACTCGGCGGCTTCGGCCTTACTTCCTCTCTCACCCGGTGACGGTCTTGACCAACAGCAACTTGGGAAAAGTGCTTACTCAACCCGAGTTCTCGGGACGCCTGGCGAAATGGACGATGGAGCTCAGCCAATACGACATTCATTACCAGCCTCGCGTGGCCATCAAAGCGCAGGCGTTGGCGGATTTCCTAGCGGAAGCACACCAAGGCGAAGCCGAAGAAGAATGGAAAGCATATGTCGATGGTGCTTCCAACAAGCAAGGAAGTGGAGTCGGAGTGGTCTTGGTCTCTCCACAAGGGGAAGAAATACGGCTGGCCGTACGGTTGGGTTTCAGGGCCTCAAACAACGAGGCCGAGTACGAGGCAGTTCTCATGGGCCTGCAGGCAGCCAGAAGAGTCGGGGCTACCCGAGTGCAGCTCCTTTCGGACTCCCAGTTGGTGTCCCAGCAAGTCGAGGGGAACTACGAGATCAAGAATGATCGGCTCCGTCGCTACGCGGAGGGCTTTGCAAAATTGAAGATGGAGTTCAAGGAGGTTACTCTCAGCAAGATCCCCCGAGGCGAGAACAGCAAGGCTGACGAGCTAGCCAAGTTGGCGAGCTCAGTTACCGAATGGACGGAAGAGAAGCCGATCACGCAAGTGGCTTGGATAGCTCAGATAGATCAACCCCCCAAGACGACCGACCCGGACGACTGGAGGAAGCCGATACTCACTTTCCTCCAAACCGGTGGAGTACCTGGCGATCCCGAGCAAGCCCGCCTCCTCAAAAGACGCGCCACCCGATTCACGCTGATAGGAGAGCAATTGTATCGCCGAGCCTTCTCTCGGCCATTACTCAAGTGTCTCGGTCCCGAAGACGCCGAGTATGTATTAAAGGAGGCCCACCAGGGATGTTGCGGTAATCATGCAGGAGGACGATCCCTGGCCCGGAAGGTCCTCCTAGCCGGTTACTTCTGGCCGACTCTCCAGGCGGACGCGGCGAAGTTGGTGTCCACTTGCCTCCACTGCCAAAAGTACCAGCCGTTCCAGAGACAACCAACGCAGCAATTGAAGACGGCCACCACTTCGTGCCCATTCGACCAATGGGGAATGGATATAGTCGGGCCCTTCCCGACCGGACCTCAACGGAAGAAGTTCTTGTTAGTGGCAGTCGACTATTTCTCGAAGTGGGTGGAAGCTGAAGCCTTGGCCCGAATCACTGAGGAGGCGGTGCTCAAATTCCTGTGGAAGAACATCGTGTGCCGCTACGGCATCCCGCATCGGCTTGTCTCGGACAACGGGCGACAGTTTCAAGGCAGAAAGATCCAGGAATGGTGCAAAGGACTCGGCATCCAGCAAGCCTTCACTTCGGTAGCTTATCCGCAAAGCAACGGCCAGACCGAAGTCGTCAATCGGGAAATAGTGCGAGGACTGAAGACTAAGCTGGACCACGAAGGCGGCAGTTGGGTGGAAGAGCTACCTTGCGTCCTTTGGGCATACCGCACCACTCCGAAAGAAAGCACTGGGCTTACCCCGTTCCACCTAGTGTATGGGGGGGAAGCCGTAGTTCCCATGGAGGTAGGAGTCGAGTCGGACCGCCGGCAGCACTATGATACCGACAACGACGGCAAGCGGCTCATGGAGCTGGATCTCATATCCGAGACCCGAGACCAAGCAGCCGCTCGGTTGACCGCTTACCGACAGCGCATGTGCAGTACTTACAATCGGCGAGTCATCCCTCGAGCCTTTCAAGTGGGAGACTTAGTTTGGAAGAAGGTCAAGCCCGTAGGAGATGTCGTCGGCAAGCTTGAACCCCCCTGGGAAGGCCCCTATCGAGTAGTCAAGAAGACCAGCTCAGGCGCGTACTACCTAGTGGACTCGGCCGGAAAAGAGTTGGTGCGACCTTGGAGCTCCACTCACCTTCAACCTTACCGGACTTAGCCACTAAGCGGAAGTTTTCTCCTCTTATGATCGCCTGTATCTTCGGCTGTAATCAAAGCTGATAATGAAATGACTTTTTCAGGCGCCACTCAATTACTCAAAGTTCAAACTCTCCCGACTCGGACATAGTCGGGATCGAGCAATCAGGTCTCGGACCTGCTCCTTCAGCAATCGCCCTTCTCAGGGTCCAAACTCTCCCGACTCGGACATAGTCGGGATCGAGCAATCAGGTCTCGGACCTGCTCCTTCAGCAATCGCCCTTCTCAGGGTCCAAACTCTCCCGACTCGGACATAGTCGGGATCGAGCAATCAGGTCTCGGACCTGCTCCTTCAGCAATCGCCCTTCTCAGGGTCCAAACTCTCCCGACTCGGACATAGTCGGGATCGAGCAATCAGGTCTCGGACCTGCTCCTTCAGCAATCGCCCTTCTCAGGGTCCAAACTCTCCCGACTCGGACATAGTCGGGATCGAGCAATCAGGTCTCGGACCTGCTCCTTCAGCAATCGCCCTTCTCAGGGTCCAAACTCTCCCGACTCGGACATAGTCAATCGCCCTTCCTTCAGCAATCGCCCTTCTCAGGGTCCCTCTCCCGACTCGGACATAGTCGGGATCGAGCAATCAGGTCTCGGACCTGCTCCTTCAGCAATCGCCCTTCTCAGGGTCCAAACTCTCCCGACTCGGACATAGTCGGGATCGAGCAATCAGGTCTCGGATCTGCTCCTTCGATAATCGCCCTTCGCAAGGTACAAGTTCGACCGACTCAGACGCAGTCGGGATTGAATTAGTACTTCAAAAATGTCAAGGTCAAAATTCAACACGAGTGCTCGGCAAATAACAAGGCAAAAGCGGTTTTCATTTAACTTCGCGGGAGAAGAGGAGTACAAAAAGCGTCAAAGCGCTAGATGAGAATTACATGTCCTAATGGCCCCTCCTAGCCTCTTCAGGCAGCGCCGCCCATACTTTGTTGATATCCAGGAAATCCAGCGAGGTCCCTTCTGGAAACAGGCCCGCCTCGTACACTTGTGTCAGCGCCCCGTCATAGCCGTACTCCAACATCCGGGCAGTCTTCTCCTGATATTGGTCAAAATATTCCCGAGACGACAGCCAGGCTTCTTGGGCTGCCTTTATCCGCTCGGGCTCCTTCTCCTGGTAAGCGGCGAACTCGTCCTCTGCCGCTTTCTTCTCCACAGCCAAGTCCTCCGCCCGCTTCTTCCATGTGGCCGAGTCCTCGAGTGCCCGGGACAACTCCTTGCCCCTTTGAATTAGCTGCTCTCGGGTTTGCCTCAGGTCTTCTTGCTCTTTAGCCCGAGCCGAGGCAGTCTCCTGCTCAAAGGCCTCCGCCTTCTCCTGAGCCTTCAGCAACTCGGCTCGATATTGAGCGGCCTCTTCGCCACTCTTAGTCGCGGCTGCCTTCGCCTCCGCCAGTGCCCGCACGCGATCGGCATCCTGAGCCTTTAAGGCTTGCATCTGCCGGTCGATCACCTTGACCTCGCGGTTCAGGTAAAGGAAGCGGGTGTGCATCTCCATGTGCTCGACCCACATCTGCGTAAGAAGGTCGGTTATTGGCGAAGGAATGCAAAGAAAAGACAGATTGAGAGAAGGCAGAAACACTCACCCGCAATATGTGAAAATTCCCCCGGTAACTCAGCTCGGAGGTATTAATCCCCCGGAAGGAGTCACTGCTTCGGATCGCTCGGACCCGGTTCATCAGGTCCTGCACCTCTGCCGGGTCGAAGGGCTCATCGGCGGCCACTCGAGTCAGAGGCAGCGTGTAGAAGTCGGCTCCGGCCGTCGAAGGGCGCATGAGCCCCGAGCCAGCCGATCCCGAGCTGGTCGGCATTGCAGCTCTCGAGGAAGATCCTCCAGTCGGGGGTACACCTCCCTCGGTCGGCCCCTCGGCCTGGGAAGCCGTAGTCGTCCCGGCGGCTTCGGTTGTCGGAACCGGCTCGGACTGCGGCGGTACCGCACCAGCAGAAGTAATCGGCGCCCCCACGGCGCCCGACTCCACGGTCGCCGCTTCAGTCGGAGCCGGCGGTATCAAGGAAGTGGTCTCCTGGCCCCGGTCGGACACACTCGCGCCAGCAGCACTCGAGGCAGGAAGATGCCCCTTGGACGCCTTGGACTTTTTGAGCCGCTTCTCCTCGCGGCGAATCGGGCTGGACTTCTTCGAGCGTTTCCCTTCGCGGTTGGGCGAGCGGGAACGGCGATGCTTCTTTTTGGAGTGGGAAGAGGAGGACTTCTTTGATCGACCCTCCCCCTCCGCAGTTTCTTTGCCTTTGCTGGCCGGAGGAGGCACGTCCCTCGGCTCCCCAATCACAGGCTCTTCTTCCCGAGTGTCGGTCTCGGGCCCAGCAGATACGGGAAGATGACCTTCCCCTTCGGGTACCACTGTCGCCAGTGGCTCCACCAGCTCGGGCTCGGGAGCAGCAGAAGTCTCAGCTGCCTCTGCGGTGGCCGATTTCTTGGGCGTGACCAGCGCCTCCAGGTACGCCCGAGTCCATTTCAGGCACTTGTTCGTTGAAGCATCCATCCAAACGTCGTCTGCCAAAAAAGAAGAAGAAAGCTAAGTTAGTCATTACAGAAGTCCGAGTAAATAAGCAACTTACCGAGTGTTGCCGGGAGCTCGGCAGCGATGGGACTCAAGCCGGCCCGGAAGAGAAGCCCCTCTTCCCCGACTAGCTTGGTGACATCAAATTGAAGGCCCTTCAGCACTTCAAAAGCATCTATGTAGACTTTGTTTTTCTTGTAATTCTTCAAGACGGGCAAGGCCGGAAGCTCGTCCTGCCACTCAGTCGGGAACTCGAACGGACTCAGGGGGGAAACGTAGAAGAATTGTGGATGCCAACCCTTGTTGGAAGACGGACACGCAGTTAGGAAAGGAAGACCCGGTCTCGAGTTGAAGAAGAACACGCCCTCCTTCTGCATTTTCTTCGGGTAAAAGAAAAAATGAAAAACTGCGGGGTCTAAGGGAATGCGGTACATCCGGAAGACTAAGACGACTCCACAGAGGAGTCGGAAGGAGTTTGGGGCAAGTTGATTCAGGGGGAGCTGGAAGTACTCGGCTACTTCCTGGAAGAAGGTCGGAATCGGGAATCGAAGTCCCCCCTCTAGCTGACCCTGGAAGAAGGTGACGCAACCGGGTGGGGGAGCGTGGAGACGATGGTGACTCTCGGGGACCTCTATCCTATACTCACTCGGGATTTCATACTTCAGACGAATATTCGAGCGGGACCTCTCGGTGAAGGTGCTGACCCTGGACTCGTACCAAGGGCCCGTGGGCGGAACACTCGCAGATGGTGTATCCGTGGACGGAACACTCGCGGATGGCGCGTCCATTGACGGCACAGACCCCTCAGAAGTCATCTCCTCGAATCGACCTCGCTAAAGAAGAGAAAAAAGGACGGAAGCAAAGGGAGAAAACTTACTTGGTGCAAGGGAGGAGGAAAACGGTGACGAGAAAAGAACCAAAGAGAGAGTAGAGGAGAAGACGAAGACGGCGAGGGAGGCGCGGTGCGCCTACCCCCTGCCCATTTATACTTAACCCTAGCGGCTATCAACCGTCCGATCCGATAGAAGGAAAAAGGCGGGATCTGATGGCGACCGTCCGATGATGCGCGTTTCCGAGGCGTGATACGGCGCAATTATGGCGACGATTCGGCTGTCCCATCGGACACCCCGCCGCAGTAAAGCGTGCCTCGGAAGTCATCCACACCATGCCGATCACGTGCGCGACGACCGAATCATCCAATGTCCTCCCGACACGTGGCAACCCCTCACTGGCAGTCTATCGCAGGAATGTCAACCGGCGCAACTCGACTCGGACTCGGTCTAGTCAGTCGAACACACGTCTCCTTCGACTAGACTAGTGGGAAGGCTAGTGTTACGGTCGTAAGGATACGGGCCCGGATCCGACCGAGAGACATGGCCGAGTCGAGTCAATCATCCGGGAGCAGTCGGCCGAAGCACTGGGGACCGGATCCAGGTCCACGGGTAACCGCCCGAGAGGTCTACATCCCAGCCCGATAGCCCGGTACATCCGCCAAGGACACGAAGGACCCTGCCGAGCCGATTCCCGGATAGCCCGACTGAGCAGCGCACCCGACTCGACCCAATGAGTCGGTGCTGAATAGTACCTCCTGTCACTGACAGTCCCTCTCTTGTCCTACTGACCACTCCATCTGACAAGCACGCCGTCAGGCATGGCCACGCGCCGTCTCGGCGTACTCCACTGTCAACAGTGTACCTCCTCATTAAAGACAGCACTCCTCCCTGGTACGGAGAGTACCTTCAAGGTAAGGTCCACCTTGCCTCGTCCGTGGTACGGACCGACTCTCCCTTATATAAGGCGAGCCCCTGCGAAGGGGCCAGGTATGCGCTCACTATTCCTTACTTCTTCCACTCTCGTTTTCTCCTCTGCCACCGCTGACTTAAGCATCGGAGTGGTCTCGCCGGTCCCGCCGGCCGTCCATCTCACGGTGTCTGTGTTTGCAGGTCTCCGGCGATCGTCAGCCAGTCTCAGCCGTTTTCCCGCACAGTGCCCCTGAGGAAGTGTCGTGTGCGCCCAGGAGAGGTTCTTGACGGGAACAGTCATGTCTCATTCTTTTTCTTTGGGAGTTAATTAGATGAATAGGAATGTCTAAGATCAGACTTGATACGATTTAATTTCTCATTAGCTAATCACTTTGATATGTAAATAACTAAGATTAAGCCCAGTGGTACAAGACATTGACTTGCTACCAGCTTCTAGACGGAGGTTCTCTTATGATACGGACTACTTTTTGAAGGCGGATATCTTGACTTATCTCTTTAGATATGTCATTTAGATATGTATGATTTTGCTATGCCTAGTAGTAATTTCTATGCTTTTATATCTTCCCTAATATGTCACTACTTGATATATGTTGTATGCTCCTTTTTATCTGTTACTTGTTTAGTTCCATATCATTTGATATTGGTCATGTATATATATGTTCATCAGAGTAGTGACATATTGTTCCTTACTAGGCATGGATTAGCTACTAGATATACCTTGCATGTGTACTTAAACTTATGATACTAAGGTCATTTGATATGCCTAAATTGGTGCATATTATATGGAAACATAGATTAGTAGGGGTTGCATACATTACTGTGATGTACCATCCTTGTATGATTGCATACTAGCGATCATCGACTCCTATGTAGTCTAAGTCCGTCATTAGTTATATGATCTGCACACACTGCCACTCACAAGTTAGTGGTACATCAGGAGTATGTGTGCAGTTGCTCTGTCAGGGCTCCGTGTGGCCGCTCAGGGGTAATGATGCTGCAACGTGGTAGCATACAAGGATCCCTCCTCCTTACTGTGAGACGAGGAGATGAGAGCGATGCTCCCCTATGTGATTTGGAGTAGGAGGATAGGTGTACTCCGCCAGCATCCTATCCACTCGGTCACGCAGGAGTAGTGATGACAAAGTGTACAATTGTCATTGTCCTACCCACTCGACCTCACCATTGTCGATGGCGGTGGCTAACTGGTATCAGGGGTGACAATGTCATTGCATCATGTGCATGCTACATGGATTACATTTATTTATATTTGCTGCATTTTTTGTTGTTGCATATGTTTGACATGCACATACAAGATCCCTTATGCATTTAGTTTGACAACCTTGTATCTGTTTGCATAGTTCGTGTCGTTATGTCGGGATAGGTGATTCTAGTAAGTACAACTCTTCCGTAGTTTCAATTTGTGCATTTTCTTACTACCTCTCAGGAGACTGTACTGACATGATTATTACTGTTAGGGATAATTTATTATGCATGTCTACTAGATATCCGCTGAGTTCATTGAACTCATCCCGTTGATTTTATTCTTTTCAGGATGACGACTGTCTGAAAAGTCGCGCTGCTAGTCCCCTGTTGAGATGACTTCGTCTGTTTTGGTTTACACTTCACTTATATTATCAATATTTATGTTTCAGACTTTTACTATTTGACACTCGTGGTTTGTTTTAGAGTATATTTATGTATGCCTTCGAGGGGCCCTAGTTATGTTTTGATTGCGTGCCTGCCGAACGATAGAAGAGGTAAATCATGATTTTGTTTTACGATAGTTGGTTCCTTACTATATGTTTTTTATTATTAGAGCCATGGAGGCCAATATAGGTATGTTTTAGAGGTTTCTAGAATTGTCCACCGAACTTGAGAGGTGCTGACGATTTATATCAATCAGGCAACAGTTTCTGGGGCGTGATATTTTGATGAAAATATAATAACAGTTCAACATTTTGAAAAAATATATACAAGGGATGGTTATGGAAGCTCTTGTACAAACTATATACTGTCAAACTAGAGGAAATCATATATGAGACTCAATAAGCAACAAGTTCAGCAATACCAAGGTATCATGGAAATGGAACATTAAAAGTAGCAACTGAAATAAAGAATTACCATGTAGTTTTTTCTTCCCTATTGATCTGCATTTCTATTTTTGTCGATCCAAATTAATGTATTGATACAGCATAAATTGCACCAGAGGTTCTCAATAGAAACAAAGAATACGTAGAAAGGCATGGACAAGCAACCTATAAATCGATCAAACCAGTAAAATTACAGTTTCTACCATGACAACAATCTCCTTGCTCCACTTAAAAATTAGACAAGGCCAGGAGATGATAAATATTTACAATCGTCATTTTATCGCCTGCTGCATCAAATGAATCCAGTGGCTCATCAACTGCTAGGCCTGAGCTGGATTAAGGGACCAAAAAGAGCATAAGAAGGGAACATGTAAAGACCATAACTTTAAAAAGAAAATCACAATGGACTCGTTCTATTAGTTAATTATAGTGCCCCTGAATCCGTCAAGTGCTGCCAGAATGCAATCATTTTTCAGAGTATTCACAAAACCTTTACATGATAAATGATACTTTACATGCCTGCTTTATTGTATGTTTGGAGATAGCAAAAAAAATTTTCTTCCACTTGCACATGTCTACGAGGGGTAGTAAATCCCTTTCACAAAGATTTTCAAAATTTATTACCTTACCTGTTCGAGAAGTTCTTCAAGTTCAACCACTATTTCTGAGAATGTAGGCCTTTCCGTAGGAATACCCTCCCAGCATCTCCTCATTAAGTCAGACAACCTAGGATGCGTTGTCTCAGGGATTTCAGGACGATGACCCTGATAGTGATAGCGGATAAGGAAAGCCTCTACATGGTATAACATCAATGTTGAACAAAACTGTTTTCCCTTTGGAAAAATAATTAGTATGGTGCGTGAATCCGTAATTTTAGCTTGATTTCATGTCACATATTCGAATTGATCAACAAAATTCATTTCAATCAGTGAATACCTGTCTCACTGCTAGGGCAGCTTGCAGAGGTGTCATGTTCTCATATGGGATCTGCAAATCAACACATCAGTGTCCTCTACGTAGAATATGGTACTACTGATGACATTCTCAAATTTAATCAAAAAAGAAAGTTAAAATGTAATGGTTTTCACCTTCGATGTTGTGAGCTCCCAAAGCACAATACCAAAGCTAAAGACATCTGCTTTCTCATCATATGGAAGATGATTTATAACCTAGAGAAGATGCACACAAAGGTCATAGAATATAAGAGAGAAAAAAGTTGAAATGAGACATGGAAGAAACAAGCAGATGAGTGATCAGTTCATCAAAAGGAGTCAGAAATTCTTATAGATGTATAGTTCTTATTTTCTACACCAAAATCGTGAATACAATTTTTGGAGTCAGCTACGTTGATCTCATTCCAAGTATTTGAATTCATTGTAAGCTATGGTAATAATTGATGGTGGTGAAAATTAAATTAAATATGAAGCTGAATTGAAAAGAAAGATATTAGAAATGAAATATTAAAACAAAAAGAGTGAGACTGAATAACAAAAAACAATTTTAGAAATACTAAAGGAATTGCCAAACTAAGTGAGATGAATTGACAAGAAATTATTGTAAGCAAGAGCTTTGGACAATCTAATATTCAAAAACAAGATATTGGAAAAAGGTATCATTAATAAAATAAAATTAGATGATGGAAATGGAAAGCAACTTATGGAGCCTTGTGCAATCAGTGTCCCTTGCACTAAGGAAAAAAATGTAGACGACTGTGGTATGACACCCACCATGCATTATACATCAAAATATTGATTGATAGGAAGTAATACATACTATTATCTATATATATTAGTTAATATATCCATCAATTAGCTAGTTGTTAATTAGCCTAATTATAGTTTCCTTAGTTGGATTCTTTCCTTAGATAGATTCCTAGTTTGTATATAAATATACTTCATCTTCAATAAACAAATATAATATTCTTTTTTATCTCAAATAACATGGTATCAAAGTACCTTCAAAACATCTCCGCCTTTTCTTCCTCTCATGTATGTGAGACAGCGCTCTTGCTCACATACGTGTGGCGGTGCTGCTTCTCGACACAATAGTCACTACGCGCCTCCAACCCCAATGTCAGCCGAATCCCCTACGACCCAGCCTTCTTCGAGTTCGTCCTTGATGCCCTCGATCGCAACAAGGCACATTACGATGATCTAACCCTAGATGCCTTCCTTACCCTCTTCGTCGATCTTAGTCTCTCCACCACCACTTCCAACTCTGTTTTTCTCTTCCCCATCTGTCGCCTTGCTTTCCTTGCTTTCCTCAACCGAGCAGGACCTACGCGCGACTGCAGGTCGCGTCATCTCATGTGTCGGGCAGTCGTCGTTATATTAGTTTCCTGGATGCGGTTTCCTAAATGTTGTGCATTCTCCCTAGTCGTCGTTTCCTACACCCCTAGTGAACCTCCATGTGACAACAGTCGACACTGATATTGGCTTGATCTTCCTTCTTGTGCATATGGGTTTGCCTGTACTAGTCAGATTCTTCTCTTATTTAACTTCCTTTGGGATAAGGTCATATGGTTGAAAATAAATCTTCTATTATGACGGATGTGGTGCCTATGATATCTAAAATCACGGACTATAAGCTAAATGGTTCAAACTATTTAAATTAGAATCAGACTGTTCGTCTTTATCTATGAAGTATTGACAAAATGGTCATTTAACTGATGATCCTCCTCAAGATGATTTCAAGCAAACATGACTTAGAGAGGATGCTCGCTTGTTGCTTCAGATTCGGAATTGTATTGATAGTGAGGTAGTTGGTCTAATCAATCATTGTGAATTTGTTAAAGAATTGATAAATTACTTGGAATTTTTGTACTCTAGAAAAGGGAATTTCTCCGCATGTATGAGGTTTGCAAAGCATTTTACCGTATAGAAAAACAAGATCAACTTCTGATCAATTATTTTATGGCGTTCAAGAAAACATAGAGGAGCTTAATATATTGTTGCCCTTTAGCCCTAATGTGAAGATTCAATAACGTCAACGAGAGCAAATGACATTCATGAGCTTCCTCGCTAGCCTATCTCCTGACTTTGAATTTGTTAAGTCACAAGTTCTTTCAAGTTCTGAGGTTTCATCTTTATACGATGTATCTCGTTATAGAAAGTACTACACCCGTTCAACTTAGTGGTGATTTGGTAAGCCGCAATAGTAATTATGTACCTAGAAGATCAACTAGTCATAGTGGAAACAAAGGAGATAACTCACAAAACTTTGAAACTCGAACGCGGAATTTAAGTGGTATTATGCGCAACTACTGTCGTAAGCTAGGTCATACAAAGTTTGAGTATAGAAAGCTTCAGTACAAAAATCAACAAAAACACTTGGCCCATATTGCTTCCACTAATGATGCATCTGATAAATCAATCCTTATCTCTACCAATAAATTTGCCAAGTTCTCAAACTATCAAGAATCACTCAAGTCTTCATCTCCTTCTGTCACTGCTATTGTTGATTTAGGTAAACAAAATACATATCTTCTTTCCTCATCCTCCAAATGGGTCATTAATTCTGATACCACAGATCATATGATAGGTAATTCTAATTTCTTTTCTACTTTTTAATTCAAAGCTAACACTCCTAATGTTACTTTAGCTGATGGGTCTCCATTTTATGTTCGTGGGCCTAGCACTATCAATCTTACCCCTTTGCTTCCTCTATCCTCTATCTTATATTTACCTAATTTATTCTTTAATTTGCTCTCTATCAATCAACTAAATCGTAATCTTAACTGTTGCATCTTACTTTTTTCTGATCATTGTTTATTTTAAGATCTCTTTTGAAGAAAAAGATTATTGGTAAAAAACATAAATCTGGAGGCCTCTACACTCTTAACACATCATTCCAAAATTCTTTTGTTTGCTCGAGTGTCACTTTTCCTTTCAAGGCTCATTGTAGATTAGGACATTCATCTCTCCCTTTGCTCAAAAAATTTTGTCTACAATATGGTAAGGTGTCTTCATTAGATTAAGTTGTGTCAATTTGCAAAACATCACCATGTTAGTTCGAGGTCTAAAGTAAATAAATTGTGTTACTATTCCCTTTGAATTAGTTCATTTAATATTTGGGGTCCTTGTCCTATTTTGTTTAAACTTGATTTTAAATATTTAATTACTTTTGTAGATGATTATTCTCGTGTAACTTGGTTATACTAAATGAAAAGTCATTCTGAGTTATTTTCTCTGTTTTTGTGCATTTTGTGTTGAGGTTAAAACTCAGTTCAATGTATCTATACGTGAAGTGATAATGTCAAAGAATATACATCCGATTTATTCCAATCTTATATGAGTCAAAATAGCATGCTTCATGAAACCTCTTGTATTGATACTCCATCCCAAAATGGTATGGTTGAACGTAAAATAGACATCTTCTTGAAACTGCACGAACCCTTTTATTTCAAATGAATATTCTCAAACCTTTTTGGGCTAATGCAGTTTCTCCAACATGTTTTCTCATTAACTGCATGTCATCCTCTGTTCTTCATGGTGAGGTCCCTTACAAAATCCTTTTTCCCAATAAGTCGTATCCTATTAACCCTGGGATATTTGATAGCATTTGTTTTGTTCAAGATGTTCGTTCGTATGTCAAGAATATTTTTCTTCATGGTGATCTTCAAGAAGAGGTGTATATAGAGCAACCTCCTAATTTTGTTGCTTAAGAAGAGTCAAGGCAAGTTTGTCATCTTCGAAAATCTCTATATGATTTGAAACAGAGTCCTCGTGCTTGGTTTAGAAAATTCAGTCAGGTTGTTGAAAAATTTAGTATGATAAAAAGCAAGTCTGACCATTCTGTGTTCTACAAGCAATTGAATTATTTAAACATACTAACAGGAGATAGAGAACTATTTAAACATCCTGAGAGATATCAAAGGTAGATTGGGAAGTTAAATTATCTTATTGTGACTCGTCCAAATATTGCATATTCGATTAGTGTTGTCAATCAGTTTATGTTATGCTATACAATCACTGGGTAGCATTAGAGCAAATTATATTTCTTGAAGGGAGCACCCCATATATGCAAATCATGAACACACTCATATTGAATATTTTTTAAATGTAGATTGGGTAAGTTCCAAAATGAATAGAAAATCTACTCCAGATTATTGTATCATTGTTGAAGGAAATTTAGTCTCATGGAAAAGTAAGAAACAAAACGTTGTGTCACGATCTAGTGCAAAGTCAGAATATAGGACTATGACACAGTTTGTGAGAGATAATGTAGATATATTAACTCTTGACTAAAATAGACTTAAAATTTTATTACCAACAAAACTATGGTGTGATAACTAAGTTGTTCTTCATATTGCATTGAATCCTATGTTTCATGAGCAAACTAAACATATTGAAATTGATTGTTATTTTGTTCATGAGAAAATTCAACAAGGCTTGATCTCTATAGAATATGTGAAGATTAGAAAACTAGGGGATATCTTCACAAAAATTTTAAATGGAGTTCAAGTTGATTATCTTTGTAATAAGTTAGGCATAATTAATATCTATGCTCCAACTTGAGAGGAGTATTATCTATATATATTAGTTAATATATTTATCAATTAGCTAGTTTTCAATTAGCCTAATTATAGTTTCCTTAGTTGGATTTCTTTTCTTAGATAGATTTCTAGTTTGTATATAAATATATCTCATGTTCAATAAATAAATATGATATTCTTTTTATCTCAAATAACACATACAAACATTAATATGAGAGAGGTAAGAATGCTAAGATGGATGTTCAAATAATTAGAAATGATAAATAAAAAAAATCTAAAAATATATTGATATCCAAGTGCAACTAGGTGTAGTTTCAATCAATGATAAAAATCAGAAATAATTTTAGATGATAAGTTGGATTCTTTCCTTAGATTCCTAGTTTGTATATAAATATATCTCATTTTCAATAAATAAATATGATATTCTTTTTATTTCAAATAATACATACAAACATTAATATGAGAGAGGTAAGAATGCTAAGATGGATGTTCGAATAATTAGAAATGATAAATAAAAAAATCTAAAAATATATTGATATCCAAGTGCAACTAGGTGTAGTTTCAATCAATGATAAAAATCAGAAATAATTTTACATGATGTACATATGAGAAGTGACTAATAAATGCTATAATTAGAATCTATTAGAGTGGAAGCTACATGAATCAGAAAGACCCCGAAGAAAACATTATTCAATATCATTAAAATGACTCAGTTGATTTGAATATTACTAGTGATGGAATTTGTAGAGACAAACTTAACGTAGCTGATCCCAAATAGTTGGGCAACCACAACTTGAATGATTATGATGACAATGATAACTACAGCTTTAGTAATATCATATATTTTCAATCCTATTGTTACAAGGAAAAGATATAAAAATTTACCTGCTAAGTAGTCCCCTCTACTTGTATATACTATGAATCAATACAAAATCAGAAGTAAATCCTTAATATTAATAGTATTTATAATTAGATTTCATAATATTCCTTCTCAAGCCAATTTTAATTCTTGAAGGGGAGTCTTGACAGACGGAAAAGTTGTTACCATGTGACCTAGTGGTCACGAGTTCAAATCGCGAAAAAAATTTCTTGCAATGTAAGGTAAGGCTACGTACAATAGATCCAATGTGGTTCGATCTTTCCACTAGATCCTGCATTGGCGGGTGTTTCATACACCAGACTACCCTTTAAGGCAATTTTAATATGTTAATATCATAATATTCATCTAGTATTCATGTGTGGGGTTTTATGAACAATTAAATTAAATAAAGCATTTTATCCAGTAGATTAGGTCTCGCAATAACTGCAACAGTGGATAAGGACCATATTAACTGATGACAAACAAATTCTTAGTTAAATTGGCTGGGAAGGGCTTCCTAAAGGCATCCAAATGTCTTATCTGGTCCAAAAATTGTCAGATATCGGTATCAGTTGCTTGATCAATTTGACAAGGTAATACACCTCCGAGCTCTTGGTGATCTCAGGGTAATGGAGATGGTAGTGTCTCTTAGTTCAGCAGGATTCTCAGCCTGTTGCTCTCCACTGGCCAGGATCTCATACTTTCTCTAAGAAATTGGTTCTCTTTTGTGGCTTGAAATTACAGCATTCAGAAGTGGTTTATAAGATAGTCTGCATAATAGAGCAGTTATGACAGTTCAGTTTCCTTCTTCCTGGAGCTATCATCTACCCCACTATGAGCTTCCTCTTGGAATCTATTAGCAGACTCTTCCTTGAGGTAAGGCTTAGTATCAGACACTTGATTTGGGGTCTACATATTCTACCTTGAGCCATGAATTTCATGTGTTCTCAAGTTCTTTGACTATCTACTTAATCTGAGAGCATTAAAAGGTGATGGGAAGTTGTGGAAAACCAATCAAGACATTTATTGCATATTTACTGCCGATATGATTTGATTGCAGATTTGATGTGATATTGTATAATTGGGATGATTTGATTTGATTTGATAATAGTTGTAATTAATTAGGAGATATTATACAATTCTAATTCCTTAAACAGGAATATATAACTTGTATATAAAAGTGGCAAGTTTATTGAAATAAAGACAAGATTTTCTAGAAAACTTCATGGTATCAGAGCAACTCTCCTTCTGCTGCTCAACCATCTCTACGGTTTCGGTCTTCATCAGCCATCAGTGACTCTAATCTTCGAGGGCGACAACCTTCGACTAGAACATCTCTTCCACCTCTATTTACTTATTGAGACTACAATCAATCATGTCGGACTCCGAGTAGATGTTGACGAACTTTTCCACAATTTACTCTACTCTAAATTACCCCATGATGTGGTACTTCCTAACTCAACCAGAAACTATCTCTGCTCAATTACCATTCACAAATTGAATGGTTACAATTATCTTCAGTGGTCACAATCTGTAATAATGTTTATCAACGGACGAGGAAAAGATGATTATCTCACAATTATTCCAGAACCAAAAATTGACAATCTGGAGTATCGAGTCTGGAGGGTTGAAAACAACCTTGTTATATCATGGCTAATCAACTCTATGAATGCAGAAATAAAATTTTCTATTGTTCACGACTACCCACGATATATGGGAGACAATTCGTGATACTTTCTCTAGCCAAGACAACATTGCTAAATTATTTCATGTTGAAAGCACTCTCTAAGACTTCAAGTAGGGTAATCATTGAGTAACTACTTATTTCACAACTCTCACTCGCTATTGGCACCAAGTGGATCTCTTTGAAGCTCATAACTGGAAGTGTTCTGAAGACCAAACATATTTCAAGAGATTTGTGGAGACCAAGAGTGTTCAAATTCCTGATGGGACTTGATCAGTTTCTAGATGCAAGGGGCAAAATCCTTGGCACAAAACCACTGTCAAGTCTTCAGGAGGTGTTTTTAAAAGTCCAAAGAGAAGAAAGTCGTATAATGGTAATTTTGGAACAATCAAACTCCGAAATTCAACCTCTCAAGTCAACTAAAGCAAGTGCTCTAGCTGCCCGAAATTCTACTCACAATCAAGGATTGAAATTTCGAACTGTATCGGGCAATACTGGCGAAAAATTTCGTTCCGCCGAGGCACCGGCACAGGAATTCCGGCCGAGGAACGCTTCCGGAGGTGTCGCCCAGGCTCGGCGACGCCGCCGGAGACGCCGTCTGGGGCCGACGACGCCGCCGGGGCCCGACGACCCTCTGCGCGCAGGCCATGCGTACCGATCCGCGATTTTTCTTTTTTTTTTTGTTTTTAAAACTTAGGTTTTAATAATCAATTCCTAACTACAGTTCAAAGCTATAGTTCAAGATAATTTAAATAGGCTTTATTAAAACCTATAAAATTATCAAAAAAAATTATTTTTTATTTTTAAATATTTAGATTAAATTTTTTATTTTAATTAATATATTTTATATTTTAAAAATACCGAAACTATACCGGCACAGTACGATACGGTACCGAAACTGTATCATTCCGGTCCGAGATTGAAATTCTGACACGGCTCGATATTTAAACCTTGCTCACAATACAAATGACAATCCACCGAGGGACCCCCAAGGTGTGACTACTATCGAAAGCAAGGGCGCACCAAAGATACGTGTTGGAAGCTTCATGAGACCAAGAGTGTTTAAGTTTCTGATGGGACTTAAATCAGTCTTTGGATGCAATAAGGGGCAGAATCCTCAACACAAAACCACTACCAAATCTTCGGAAGGCATTTTCAAAAGTCCGAAGCGAAGAAAATCGTATGAGGGTAATGTTAGGACAACCAAACTCCGAAATTCAACCTCTCAAGTCAATTGAAGCAAGTGCTCTAACTGTTCGGAATTCTACTCACAACACCAATGACAATCGACCAAGGAAGGGACACCCATGGTGTGACTACTATCGAAAGCAAAGACACACCAAAGGCACATGTTGGAAGCTTCATGAGAAACCAACGGATTGGAAACCTTCCCAAGATCGCAAAGTAAAGAGAAATGGTGTAGTCACACCTACAACACAGTGTGACAACTTAGTTCCTTTTCCTAAGAAACAATTTGATATTCTCCAATAACTCATCCAGAAGGCAAGCATATCGTCTTCATCAACAATGCACACATCTACTTGCTTCCCTTGGATTGTGGGTTCTAACAATTCGAAGCACATGACAGGTGATAGATCACTTTTCTCCACTTTTCCTATGTGACAAACCCCAATCGGTGCGTATAGCAAATGGGGCATGTGCTAAAGTAGTTAGGATAGGAACCGTTCATCTCTCAAACACACTAATTCTATATTCTGTGTTATTTATTCCTGACCTTGATTGTAATCTTGTATCTCTTAGTAGATTAAATAAAGATCTCAACTGTGAAATTAAATTCTTTTCTAACTCTTGTGTGTTCCAGGACTTGCACATCAGGAAGACGATTGGCAGTGTTGAGTTTCATGAAGGTCTTTACTTCCTTAATGTCTATCCATCTTCAAGCTATTTAGTCACAAATGTCAATTAAGTCCCGATGATAATAGTCAGTCCAATAAAGAACGTAATATTATGATGTGGCACTTTAGACTTGGTCATCCTAATTTTTCATACTTAAGGTACTTATTTCCCTCACTCTTAAATAATAAAAATACGAATTTGTTTTAATGCTAAGTTTGTCAAATTGCAAAACATACTCGAAACACTTACTCTCCCAGACAATATAAGTTCATACATCCTTGTTCTCTCATCCATAGTGATATCTGGGGACCATTTCATACCCCCAGTCTCACAGGCGCAAGGTGGTTCCTACTATTGGTTGATGACCACACTAAATTATGTTAGGCATTTCTAATGAAAGACAAATCAGAAGCCAAGCACATCTTCCAAAACTTCCATGTCATGGTCAGAAACCAATTCAAATGTAATATTTAAATACTCAAAACCGACACTGCCAAAGATTTTTTCAATTCTGATCTTGGTTCATATCTCAAATCTCATGGAATTATCCAACAAAGCTCCTGTGTTGACACATCACAACAAAATGGTGTAGCCAAACAGAAAAATTGTCACATTCTTAAGGTAAGTCGATCCCTACTATTTCAAGCTAATACCCCAATCACATTTTGGGAGAAGCAATCCTCACTGCTACATACCTCATAAATCGTCTGCTCTCTCAAGTTCTCAAACACCGCACTCCATTACAGATACTACAAAAAATTGTTTCCCCAATCTCGCCTTATCTTCGACATTCCGCTCAAAATTTTTGGTTGCATCGCTTTTGTGCATATTCACTCTCAATATTGAGGCAAGTTTGATGCTTGGCCTCATAAATGTATCTTTCTTGGTTATTCCTCTAACCAAAAAGGATACAAATGTTATTCACCAGTCACTAAAAAGTTCTACAACACTATGGATGTTACATTCTTTGAGACTATCCCTTACTACTCTAATACTACAATTCAGGGGGAGAACAATACCAGTGAATTGTAGTATTGGGAGTGGGCATCCTTTCTTGGGCCATCATCATTTGAGTCTTCCATTCAACCTTCCCCAAAATCTGGTGATCCACCATCTCCAAATCTTGATAATCACCATCCTCATCCACTATCTCCAAATCTTGATAATCATCATCCTTATCCTCCTACTCTACAGGTGTATGAAAGAAGAAAACATCGAGTGTCGGTAATATCTCAACACTGCCAAGAGGAACTTAAATCACAACAAGAGACCAGATTCTAGTGCACAGCTGGAGTTTACATTAAATCTACCAATCGTACACAGGAAATGTATAAGATTGTGCACTCAACACCCTCTTTACAGTTGCATCTCCTACATGAAGCTATCACCATCGTTTCATGCATTTGTTACCTCTTTAGATAGAATCAGTAATCCTAACTCTGTGGATGAAGCTCTTAAAATTGTTGAATGGAAGAAGGCGACTTTCGAGGAATATAATGCACTAGAAAAGAATGGCATGTGCATGATAACAAAGCCACCACCAGGAAAGAAAACTATGAGGTGTAAGTGATTGTTCTCAATTAAACAAAATGCAGATGGAAGCATAGACTGGTACAAAGCACGCCTAGTGGCGAAAGGATATACTCAATCATATGGAATTGATTAGCATGAGACTTTTACGTCAATGACTAAACTCAACACAGTTCGTGTTCTACTATCCATCGCTGCCAACTTGGAGTAGTCAACTCTATCAGCTCAATGTTAAAAATCTCTTCCTTAATGGAGACTTGACTGAAGAAGTATATATGAACATCCCAACTAGCTTTAAGACAAGTGATACATAAGGAAAAGTATGCAAACTCAGAAAGACATTGTATGAGTTGAAACAGTCAACAAAAGCATGGTTTGACAAATTCACAAAAGTTTTAAAGAATGATGGATACTCTCAATCACAAATTGATCACACTTTGTTCACTAAAGCACTTCCCAGATAGGAAAATCACAATTTTGATCATGTATGTTGATGGCATTATCCTTTCAGGAAATTATAGTGATGAAATTAGAAGACTCAAGTCGCACATGTCCAAAGAATTCGAGATCAAAGACTTGAGGCACCTAAAGTATTTCTTAGGAATGAAAGTGGCACGAAGCAATAATGGCATATCAGTTACCAACGAAAATACATACTTGATCTGTTACGGGAAACTAAAATGAATGGATGCAAGCCGGTTGAAACTCCCATGGAACCAATAATAGGTTTATGCCTAGAACTGATGAATTAGCGGCTGACAAGGGACAATACCAATGGTTAGTGGGTAAGTTGATCTACTTAACTCATACGCATCCGAATATAAGTTTTTCAGTGAGTCAGGTGAGTCAGTTTCTAAATAATCCATCTATGGACCACATAAAGGCAGTGAATCGTATATTGAGATACCTAAAGAAAGATCTAGGGAAAGGTCTTATGTTCAAGAAATCAGATAGCAAATCTTTTGAAGTATATACCGATGCTGATGAAAGATCTAGGGAAAGGTCTTACGTTCAAGAAATCAAATAGCAAATCTTTCGAAGTATATACTGATGCTGATTGGGCAGGGTCTCCAAATGATAGAAGGTCTACATCAAGTTATTGCCCTTTCATATGAGGAAACCTAGTATGGCTAAGTAAGAAGCAAACAGTGGTCGCTAGAAGTAGTGCAGAAGCTGAGTTTAGAGCACTAGCCTCAGGGATTTGCGAGGGGATATGGCTAAAGCGGTTGCTAAACGATTTAAAGTTGAGACATCAAGCCCTACTCAAATCCTATGCGACAACCAGTCAGCTATCGCAATTGCCAGGAATCCTATCCACTATGATCATACCAAACATGTGGAGATTGATCGATATTTCATCAACGACAAAATTGAAGATAAGTCAATCACCCTCAACTATATTCCATCAAAGTATCAAGCAACTGATATCCTTACCAAGACCTTGTTCAGACCTAATCTAAGTAAGATGAACACGATTCTTGGGTTGGAAAACATCTACCACCTTGATTGAGGAGGAGTGTGGAAAACCAATCAAGGCAGATTTACTGTTGGTCTGATTTGATTGCAGATTTGATTTGATATTGTATAATTAGGAAGATTTTATTTGATAATAGTTATAATTAATTAGGATATATTATATGATTTTAATTCCTTAAACAGGAATATGTAACATATATAAAAGCGGCAAGGTTATTGAAATAAAGACAAGATTTTCTGGAAAACTTTAGCAATCTAGAGGTATTAAGATTCAGAGTTCTTTAAAAGCAAAATCCCACTTAAAATCTGCATTTAGGCTTCTTGGCCATGGTAGGATCAATAACAAGGTCTGTTAAGACCGTGAAGGAAAGTGGCTAAATGGTTAAAGGGGGGTGAATAACATTTTATTTGAAAACGTACTCTTACTAATACCTTAACAAGGTCAACCAAAGACAATTAACGTAGAGGAAATGCAACGAGACTGCAAACGCTAGCATGCCGATGTAATGTGGTTCGGAACTCTCATTTCTACTCCATGGCATATGAATCTTTAGCAAGTCACTCTCCAAAGCTCAGTACTCTTTCTCCTTCTTAGACGTCTTCCATATGTGGAGGGATATCTTATAATCTTCTTTACAAGACGAGGAACAAGTAAAGGTAAAGAAGATTAAAGCTACGAGTATAAAAGAGAGCTAGAAGATTAAAAACAATAAGCATGGACTCTAGCCTTTGAACTCTAGTCTTTGAATGCTCCCCTTGGTCCTCCTTTTATATCCTTCAATCTCTTCAGCTTTCAATTTTTGTTTTGTTTTTTGTCACCAATAAGTCGATTAACTGGATCGTCAACTACAACCATCCTAATGGTCGAGACAATTGACTAGACCGAAAATTCTCTGCATCTGTCAACATGCATCCGTTTTGCTTGAAGCATCTGGTTGAACAGTTGCATAATTGTAATTCAACATTCAAACCAGACAGTTGTCTTCTACTGGAATTTTCCTTCACTGATATTATTTGCTCTCCTATCTTTCACTCTTCTTATATATTTTCCATTATTCTCCTTTTTTCCTTCACTCCTTACCTATTCCTGTCATTGGACTTTCTCTGAAAAAAGGATTATCCTTTGCATACGCCTTCATCATCAACTACACTAACATGAGCAATTCAAAGGACAAAAATTATTGGCAGGCATTTCTCATTGGATGTTCTTTAAGTATGAAAATATCCAATATACTTTGAAATATTCAGAAAAACCCAATATGATACTATCATTTGTTATTTCAGAACGATATTGACCTTTTCATTTTATAATGATAAACACATCAAGATTTTAACTACACGAGTTTTCTTAGAATTGCATACTCATTCCTCCCAATATTTTTCAGGCCAGCTTCAATGCAGATCAAAATACACTTAATCACATGAGCAACTAATTGGGAATGCAAGTTAATAACAATGATACAGTTTCCAAGACTCAAATGTTTCTCCTGTATACCATAGAATAACCAATGGCAAAAGAATAACCATGGAATAAGTTTTGTCCATGGAAAAACCCCATAACCAAGAAATTCACTCTCGTATTAGGCATTGTTTAAAAGTTTCAATTTCTCCTAGTCCATTCGTTTTGAAAAAAAATATTCCCATAGTTAGCCACATGCACAAGATGAAGATACCAGCCAGCTAGCTGATAATGACCTTGGAAAATATTTCCAAGGTCTTGGGTTTGTTTCAGCCCCCAGCCATGTCAGGTTTATCCCTTTCTTTCTCTTTAAAAAAATCCATGTGCACAAAATGCAGCGTTTATAAAATACATTCTGATCAATGTAGAAAATTTTAAAGTGTAAACAAGAAAACCAAACAAGAAGATACCATAGTGAGTCGTGGATGTGACAGATCTACTCAACAGGAGGTGAAACAAATACGTGCATTTCTTATGGAGAGATTTAAGTACAAAGGGACTCGAAAATTTAAATGATTGTTGTCTACCCTCAAATGAAATGGATTAGGGTAAAGAAATTTGATGATCACTCAGAAATTAAAGATTCGATGTTAAGAGAATAAAAATTAGTATCGCAGATAAGAACTCCTTGGTTTCTAGTAAAATATTCTAGAAAAGAGTGCAATTAATAAGTTCTTATTTTTAAACAACTTTGAACCATTACAGAACTATTTAAAGAGGCTAACAGGTCCGTTGGTAATTTATTTATTCTCTAGTTGGATGATGGTGAATCAGTTAGACTTGCTGAATAAAGAGACCTAGAAGAAGCTTCCTAAAAATGCATAAATTTGTTATCAGTTTAAACAGGACATGGTAGCCAGTCTGCAAAGTAAACAGTTGGCTACAGATAATCTTCTCACTGAATCTTTAGTATAAAGAAATGAGGTACAAAAGATACCTCAGGAGCCATCCACCTATATGTTCCAGTTTCTGCTGTCATGATGCCACCCTGATTCTGAATACGAGCAACACCAAAATCTGCTACTTTCACAACCTATAGAAAACAATAATGAATAGAAGGCCTCAACAAAAATGAGGAAATCGATTTGCAATGCTTGTAATATTTTGCAGAAAAGAATAAATATGTTACAAATAACAATATGCAGATTTAAAATATCGATATAACCGAAATGATCTAATAGATTAAATACAAAAAGGCACTTTTTCAATTGCTCTGAATAAGAAAACCACAATAAGAAATAGCAGGAATGACAGATTCCAGAGGAAGTAACTTTTTGCCTGTGGATGGGGAAAGTGGCCATGCAATAGTAAGAATGATACTTGGTTTACCACTGTTAGGAAATACCAGTTTGTTATGAAGATATACAAAAGAGAAACACGTGTAAATCAATGACAATGTTTTACGTAGAAATCCAGAGGGGAAAAAACATAGTTCAGAAAAGAGAACTCATTCAAGTAATAATTGCATAAAAAGATATATATACATTTGTAGAGGACGATGATGATACAATGATGATGGCACTCACTACAATGTCCTCACAGCATCCTTATATTTTCTTGCACTGCATATGTTTTTAAGGAAACATGCATTTGCTCATCCATAAACCCTAAACCACGTATGGTAAAAAGAAATCCTAATGGGTCTTGCCTGCAGATGATGCCCACTATTGGCTTGGTCAGGATCAATTCACTTCTGTTCAGAACCTTCTGTTGCAATGCCTCATGATACTAATCTGTGGACCTAATCTAGTATGACCTAACATGTGCGACTCTTCAAAGGTTAGTAACTGGCAGACCGATCTAAAATTCTTCAATTCAATGTATAAATATGATATACTTCGCTTGGGGGCCAACAATCAATGCTTGACCTCAGGATCAACAGAGAAAAAAAACAGTTTAGCTTCCAAAACAATTCAACCACATATATCTCCCCTACATGATAGTTTTGTGTACTCTAAAAGAAGTTTGTGCAGACACTTTAGAAGGGGTTAACTACCAGACACTTCAACATCTGCATAGGCAAGAGCTATGTTAGAGTCAAATATATGTATCCAGCAAAGTGTGGATCTAAGTGGATGACACCTCAAATGTTTTATATGGGATCAATGAATGTCAAAGTGCAGGGCGTCTGACACAAGCACAAAGGGAGTAGATGAAAGTCTAAATTATCAGTCATTAACAAGTTAGACATATTTTGATTTCTCTACTTAAATGTCTATATCATGATTGCAACTTCTTCCTTCCTCATGCCCCCCCCCCCCCCCCCCCCCCCCCCCCCCCCCCCCCCCCCCAACACACACAAGTCGGTACACCCATCAAGTCTAGAATAATAATGTATCAGGTGGGCATATACCATATTCCAACTATTATAGGAAACTTAACAGACCTATTAAAAATTGTGTTGATGTCACATAAAGTACAAGTCTGATGCTCTGTGCTACAATTGTCTTTATTCTGCTTGCTGTAAGTGTCTATCATCTAACTTATTGGTTTACTGCCACACATGAAAGCCCTCAACTCAATTGAACCTCTTTCATCCATGTGAACAGGTCACATGTGCTAATATCTAGACCACTTTTAAGATTCTACCTCCAATGTACTCTAATCCTCTTACTACTCTACTTGGAAAAATCAGATTCCTCTTCACATCAAGAACATGATACACATTAGTCAAAGTCTTGATAATCCCATCAACCAATCAGACATCTTGACCTTCTATAGTTTCACCAACAATTTTATATGGGGCATTAATTACCATTGTCAAATTTCATTCCATGTCAATCAATATGGGCGGAATTTTTCATTCTGCCCATCAACTGGCACACAAGAAGCCTCAATACAGAGTACGCAAGCAGAACAGGTGGGAGTGTCTTCTGTGGGGCAATTGTTCATGCTGCAAGCCGTGGCCACACCTTTGTGTTGCTGGTTCTTCTGCAAGAGAGACAACAATGAATGAAGGAAAAGAAAGTGAGTCTCTTCTGCAAGGCGAATCATCCTTGCTGTGTCTTCCTCATGATTACCTACTACATGACTGCAGCTGGGGCAAATGTGGAGTGTCTTCTGCAAGGAGAATCCTTCCTGCTGCATTTTCCTCACCCCCGTCTTCTATACGACTGCAACTAGAGAAGGTTAGGCTCCAAGTTAAACTTTGCTTCTTCATGTGTTGTTGGTTCTTCCTCAAACCATGACCACCTTTTTCTTCTTCCATGAGCCACGCGGTCTGTGACAGGTCTTCTTTTTTTATTTCTTCTAGGACCTGTGATTCTGCTTCTTATACTGTTGTTGCTGCTCACCCTCCTCTTTTCCTGCCAGCTCCTACTCTTCCTCAATGGTGCATGTGTCAGCGCCGCTGGCATAGTACTCATACAATTTTATTCTAATGGCACTGCTTTGGTCAGCATGTTTGCAATTTGTTCTGACCAAAAGCACGACAGGTTTTCCCTGCATTAAGCTTCTCTTGTATAAACATTCAATTTCCACGTGCTTTATCATGTCATCTTATACTGGATTGTCTGAAATGCTAATGGTCAACTTGTTATTAGAAAATAACATCCTCTTGATCTTTTTAATCCTTAAACAATGAAGTAAATTCTTGAGGCATGATGACTCATAACGTCCAGATTTACATTTTGTTTTTGCTTCTCCAAGTCACAAAGTTGCCACTGATATAAGTGCAGCAACTCTAATCAATCATCCACCATAATCTAAAGTCAAAATAGCCTTCTATGGATGGTTCCTCATGGATAAAACAAAATTCCAAACTTTGGCATTTTTTTACAAAAAGTGGAATCCTCAATGTCTATATGTTCCTTTCAAAGATAAAACATAAAATAAGATGGGGGGTCATGGTCATCTCTCATTAAATAAGGTAAAATGATTTTGCTAATAGACTAGACTCTCTGGACTTCAATTCCATCCATGCTTTTCCACTTTTATAGTGCTAAATTAAGCAATGGAGAAGCCTCTAACCAAGTTACTACCCAGGTTGTATCCAATAGTGAGGCAGCATACTACACGAGAACCTTTGTTCACATCCCCAGAAGGGCCTCACAAAGAACTCCCTTGATGTGATACCATGAGCAAATTTGCCTTCAAAAGTTGTTTATTCCATAGACAATAACCAGCCTGCTATTGATCTTGCTGAGTTTGATTAATAATCCAGAAACTTCTGTTAAGAAAGTGCCTAATTTATCTACATAGCTAAAAGATGAAGTTTTAGGAAGGCATGTGACTAAATTAGTATAAAGATAGCATATGCTTTGAGCATTCTGAAACTTTTTATTAAGTTGATCAGAACAAAGAACATATCAAGGAAAAATAGTACAATGACAAAATAACTCTACTGGCAAAAGAATCATACAAAATTACTATCAATGAGTAAGTTGGCTGTCTTCAAGTCTCTATGAACAATATTGTTATTATGTAAATATTCCATCCCCTTGCAGACATCAATAGAAAATTTCAGCAACATAGAAAGTTCAAGGATGTTATGCTGCTTATGCAAATAGTCGTACAAGTTTCCTCCTTGCATGTACTCTGTAAGACAATAAACATGTGCCAGATAAGTGCAATACAAAAGGATGTTGGAAAATCATCAGCAAGTATGATGGAGTAGTTCAGCATCCAGCATGAAATATAACATAAAAATGAGAAGGATTTTCTGAAAACAGAGCCACAGATAAACCAAGGAAATATAATCTACGATGGTCTCTCTAAATCTAGATATCTGCAATACACTTTTTTTTTATGGGACCGGAAAGTGATCAAAAACAAACACTACCTCAATTTTTTCATTCCCTTGATCAAACTAGAGAGCGTATGCACCTTGCAGACACATAAATAAAGGATTCATACCTTAAACAAATAAATGTACTTATGAAACAAGGTTATAGTTTGGGTACTAATATGAGAAACAGTAATTGTTTATACATATCATGAAACTTATGACATACATTATGCCCATTCATTATACTGCCATGTAAGATTACTGTCAAATTTATCTAACTCCTACTGATTGACAAAAAAAAATACAGTTTAAGAATTACATTGAAGGTTGAACCCAAAAAAAGAATATGTGCAAAATGATATGTGGATTAAAATTTAAGGGGTTATTTAGTAGTTTACCTAATAATCATTCTAAGATTTGTATATAAACATACATTGTTATCAAATCAAGATATGTGATACTCAAATGGTTCCTATTTTAAAACATTGAACTGGAGTCAGTAACTGAACTGAATCAACTATTTTTGTATAAAACTAGGATTGGCTCCCTCATGTGCACACACACACTTACTGATGCAAATATAATAAAAAAGAGTCACTCTGCCGCTTTATAATCTGTCGGTAGATTGGATGGGCCCTTTAAGATAAAGGACAAAGCTCTTAGGAGATGGCTCGACCATAGGATAACAGTTTACATCCCTACTCACTAATAGTTCAAACCAAGCTCAATTATGCAGAACTACAAGGATGTCTAATTCAAACAACGGACTTTGCACAAGCAGCTCATAATGGAAAGGTGAGTGAATAAAATTTGAACACATCAACAATCCTCTCGTACCATACTTAAGATTTGATTGACAGAAATCCAAAAGTTTTAGTATAAAAGTTATATTTATATTATTGTATTTGTATGCAACAAAATCACATATATGAACATTCAAATTATAACAATGAACAAATGAAGATTTAATAAATAGTTAAACTAGTCCTTTCTTATTACCTGTAAAATGAAGAAAAAAGAAATTCATAGATACATATTATTGTAAAACTCAAGCTGTGAACATAAAATGAAGAAAACATAATAAGATCAAATTGTTGATTCAAAATTATTTTTGAAAATAAATATTCACTTAAACATTGAGTTACATCAGGGCAATCAGACAACCTTAAAAATAACTACTACACAGAAAAAGACAAAATATCCAGATAAATTGGGACTGATTTCAGAAAACAAAAGAATGAGCAAACAGAGCAGATCAACACAGCATAACATCCTCAAAAAGCAGCTCATTCATGTGCATATGCACTGAGTCTATCTTGTCAGTGATTTGCCTCAGTATTCAATTGATGCCAAAGATTACCTGTTACAATGCAAAGTTGTGGAGGTTTTGTGCACGCACCAATAAAACGAACAACATTTTCATGTTGGACATTCCTGGAAGAATTCCCAATGATAAGAACCAAAAGAAGCTAACAAGAACAAAGGGCACTAAAAGAAAGAATCAAGCAATCTTTGTGATGAGCAAAAAAAAACATAAAGGTCAAAAGTAAAGAAAAAATCGAGAACTTATATAATTTCATCCATCATACCATGGCAAGTTGTATTATGGAGTAACAAGCTACCATAATACTATAAGCATGATATAATATGGAGAAAGATGAATCACTTACTTTAGAATAAATACTTCTTGCTGGAACTCTTGTAGCAGAGAATCATTGAGAAGATCAGATCTGATAATTTTAATGGCAACATCCTGCCCTAAATAACTGCCACGATACCTACAACATTTTTATGCCCCAATGCGCACAAAACAAAAGCATTAACCTGGTTCACCATTTCTACTTTCAGAAATACAAGGTGATTATTTAACTCACAGATCTCCACAAGACCCAGATGCAATTTTCTCTCCTGTTTTCAATGATCTTCTGTCGATTTCCCACTCACCAGCTTTTCCAACAGCAAGTATCCTCTCTGAGGCTGAAGAATGAGATGAACCAGACCAGGAACCCTGTAAAAACAAATCAAAGTGATTGTTTCATTAGTATTCCATATCCCCCCCCCCCCCCCCCCCCCCCCCCCCCCTTTCTCACTTTCTCGAACATGATAAACTCTCAGCTTCTCAAGGAAGCAAGTATAGATAATACAATATCCATGATTACTTGGTAGAGTTTCTCGAAGAAAAACACAGGTTACCACTAAATTAATAAAAATGATGACATAGCACTCAAGTGCATAAAATGATACCTTAACTGGTCCACATTCTTGCAAACTTGGATCATTTAATAGGTATGCTTAACAGGTTCAACTAAACTCAATACCAAATAATTGTAACATTTCCATGCCAAGATCTAGCTCCATCAGCTCATGAAATATTGTGACTGGCACCAACTTGGTATGCCATACAAAACCACTAGTGCAGTTCATTGCAATCGAGGAATGAAAAAACCCAGCATAAATGAGACTTTGAACATTGGATTAAAATACAATTAATGAGTGTGTCAGGGACTTAGTTGTGAATAGTGTACAATGTGGAGGACCAAGTTGTAATTTTAAACTAACGAATAGCAAACATAAGTAGAGAGGACTATGTATCATATCCAACTTGTCTCCCCATGAATCAAAGCTGTTCTCGTTGACGTGATAATCTCATTGCTGGTGTTGAACAAATCTTAACCAATCAAATGGTTGATTTATATAATCATATTGATCAATCAATCAAATATCCTGACCACTTCTAGGGCCTACTACCACTTTCCATTATGGAAAGAGGACTCTTTGATGCAATTCAGTGGCTGAAAGGTTGAGTCGCTGTCTCCGATCATGCTGCATCCAAGCCTCTTCCTCCATACAGAGCCTCTCATATCAAGCTTAAATGGAAAGAGGCTCTGCTGCCAAGTACATATTCTCATCACATGTTGTAGACTCACCTTCATCCTTCCTCACATTGTGGATACCAACAGACAGTGTTGATTTTCTTCCCTTTATAAGTAGCAATAGTGAAAGCGTCCATCTTTCAGAGAGCATCAAGCCCCTCCCCCTATTGCTCCTTGTGCAGTGAGCAAGATATAAAATCTCGACCCGTGCTGAAGTTTTGATCTTAGACCGAAATGATACGGTTTCAATCTTGGACCGAAACGATACGGTTTTAGCACCGTATTGTACCGTGCCAATATGATTTTGGTATTTTTTAAATATAAAACATATTAACTAAAAATAAAAAAATTTAATCTAAATATTTAAAAAAAATAAATAATAAAAAAATTATTATATATATATTAAATTAATAGGATAGTTTTATTAAGCATATTTAAATTATCTTCTGCAAAAAGATGGAATCCGCCACCCCAGCAGCCCCACACGGTCGGCCCCACGACCATATGTGAAGAGGTAAATCGAGAAACTACATTTGGCCACAACGGAGGAGGGTATTGTCTCGGCTTCGCCGAGATCCGAACCCTTGCCCTCTTCTGCAAGTCTACCCCGTTGTAACCAACTCAGCTATGCCCCGGGGGCGCAAGCATATTTAAATTATCCCGACTATAGCTAGGAGTTGATTGAAATTATTAACCTAAGTTATTTAATTAAAAGACTAAGTTCGACCTTCGTCCCTATTTTGCGCCACCAACGTTCCTTTTTTTGTACGCACGAGCTCCTTCCTATTTCGCATTGCGCAATCCTTCCTCTTCCAACTGCAAAGCTCGCGCAACAAGCCCTCAGCCCTTCACGGCCGCCCCAAGGCCACTTCTTCCTCCTTCCCTATTCCACGCCACCAATGTTCCTCCTTCTGTTCGCACGAGCTCCTTCCTATTCCGCATCGTGCGAGCTCCTTCCTATTCCGCATCGCATGAGCTCCTTCCTCTTCCTACATTAGCGGCAACCGTGGAGGGTTGAGGACGAGTCGCGTGAGCCTTGCGGTCAGAAGAGGAAGGAGCTTGCACAACGCAAAACAGAAGGAAGAACGCTAGCCCCGTGCGACGAAGGCCCAATACCTTGAGCATGTCAGTGCCGATTTCGGTCGACCAGCGGAACAAATGTTTCACCCGTATCTGGCAAGATAGGACAAGATTAAAACCCTTGAGTGAGAGGCAGTTCTACTTAAACATTGAGCAACAATCAAACTCTATAGGTCATCAAGCAATGCCACTGATCAACTTATTCCCGAGTTAGTAGTAAGTCGAGGGTCCATGTGATAATTGTCCTCGCATGCAAGTTACAACCCCTCACACTATTTGAAAGTGAAAAACAACTATAGGTGTAGCCCCGCTCTCCATTCAAAAGCCTGTACAAACCACTAACAGATCTCGTGGCAATGGAGGTGGTCATGGAGATCATTAAGGCTATAGTAAAGCTATTGAGGTCATACTGGTAAACAAAACAAGCCTAAATGCACACTATAGAAAATTTGCCCATGTTTGGATGTGCTACTTCCTTTGTGGCTATCTATTAGGTCATCCTCTACATACCACCCATGAGCATTTTTCCACCACAGTTATTCAGGATGCTCTCGTGTCCCTATGGTTCTAGCATCACGAACACAATTCTTATTAAGGAGTATACACATGCTCATTGACTACATGCTATAATAGATGGATCCACTAATTAGACGTTGTCTTACCTTATAAAGGTACTTTTTACTTGCATTTATGACATATTCCACAAGACCTACTAGGATCTATGAATAGGGAGATTTTGAATGCATGTCTAGTAACATTCATTCATTCTCTAATCCTATAACACTCACTTTACCTACCAATATCATAATTATCAATCATAGAATTTAAGTTTAACTAGGTTATAA
The DNA here is from genome assembly GCF_044706935.1 of Curcuma longa. Taxonomy (NCBI): domain Eukaryota; kingdom Viridiplantae; phylum Streptophyta; class Magnoliopsida; order Zingiberales; family Zingiberaceae; genus Curcuma; species Curcuma longa. Next base: position 11,342,707 of record NC_133867.1, on the reverse strand, counting down.
ATTTAACATTCATTCATTATGAAGGTTTAGGTAACCAACTTAGTTGAGAAAATTTAAGTAGGTCAAAGAAGTATAGAAATTTAAATTTGTATCAGAGAATTTAAATTTTAAAAGTAGAACAAGCATTAACCGGGAAACAAAATGAAAACATGTTTGGACCAGTTGATATTCTAATAAAGGTACGAAAGTGCCTAAAAAAGTAGAGTATTGAATGACATACAAAGTTATCCAACCTTATATTGAAAACTAAGAAAGGAGTTGAAGGTAAGTACTCTAGTCCCCTTGTACAAAAATAAAAAAGATGTACAAAATTGTGAGAATCATAAGGGCAATTAGCTAATGAGGCATACCATGAAACTTTGAGAAAGAGTGGAAGAAAAAAACATTAAGAAATAGGATCAAGGTAACCAAAAATCAATTTAAATTTATGTCTAAAAGATCGACGACATAAGTTATAATTCTCTTAGCCGACTAATTGAAAATATCAAGAAAAGAAGCAAGACTTACATATAGTATTCATTGACTTTGAAAAAGTTTGTATCAGAATCTCAAGAGAAATTATATAGAGATTTCTAGAAAGAATGGCGTAAGCGAAGCATGTACGAGGATGTAATGGCAAGAGTAAAGACTCTAAGTGGATTAACCAAAACGTTTTCTATAAAAAAAGAGTTACATGAAGTATTAACTCTAAATTCATATCTTTTTACACTAATTATGGATGAACTTATTGGACACATCCAAGATACATTATTATGTTTCATGTTATTTGCAAATAATATTTCTTTGATCGATGAGAGCTTTAAATATTAAGCTCGAATCTTGGCAAAAAACAATTAAGGTAAAATGTTTTAAACTTAATAAAATAAAGACATAATATATGAAATTTAAATTTGTAGAAATAGGCGTAATAAGGCAATTGTTAAGATAAGAAATGATAAGTTATCTGTAACTATAACTGAGAGCTTTAAATATCTAAGATTATTTTTACAAAAGGAAGGAAAGATTGAAAGAGATGTTTTACATAAGATACAAGTAGAATAGCTGAAATATAAGAGGGCATTAAAAAAAATTATAATTATAAGATACCTTCAAAATTTAAAAGGAAGTTTATAAAATGACGGTTAGACCTGTTATATTATTTTGAGTTGAATGTTGGACTTTGAAACGAACACGTGAGCAAAAGATGAGTTGCAAAAATAAGAATGTTAAGATGGATGTACGAACATATGAGGACGGAAAAAATAAAAAATGAAAATATTATAGAGAAAGCCAAGTTGCGCCTATTAAGAGAAAACTCTGCGAGATTCGTTTAAAATAGTGTGGACATGTACTTAGGCAATTAAAAAATTGCTCAGTTAGGCAATGCGATATCATAATAAATATACACATTAATTAAGAAAGAAAAAGACCAAAAAAGATTTAGCTAACAACGATAAAATAAAATAAAATTCTTTTAAATGTAGATGAAGATATAGTAGAGAATCGAGTCCAATAGCATAGGAGTTGTTTTATCAAATTGTCAATTGTTCTTACACTTAAGGCATTGTGTAAATCTTACTTTGTTTATTCTTATCTCTTTCCTCTATTCTTTGTTTTTTGTGTTTAATTCACTTTGAATTTATTATTAGACAGTAAGCTTATTAAATCTTTAAAATGCTCTATACATTGACTAGTAATTTTGTTTCCATTCAACATTCATGGATACAGAAGGTAATTAACATAATGCATGATCTTGGGCCTTAGTCGACTATTTACACCACCTCTATCTACTTTTGTAGCAACTCTTTAAATTTCCTCCTACAAACTCACAACCATCTTAGCTATTTGCGTTCTTCTATTCTTGAAGATATAATGCCTACTTTATCTTATCTTGTGAATCCTAAGTATGAAGCTTGTTAGTTGCGAAAACACATTTAAATTATGTCATAAAATTGTTGTTAAATATGCTTCTACATCATTCTCTTTACTTCATTGATACTTAGTGGTTCTAGTCAAGTATGTTCTAAAATTGATTTTGAATACTTTGCCACTCATTGATAAGCATTAAAAAATGACTTAGTTTTTCTTAACAAAAAATTATTTTTCCTTCTATACTAAGAACCCAATTTGGTGTATATGTTATGGTGTTAAGAAGAATAACAAAAAGAATGTTTCTCATCCTAAAATTTTAGCTCAGCCAGAGCATTATTCGTTAGTTATCTTTTCCTTTATACACCTTAACAGAATGGTGCACTTGAAAGAAGAACTCACGATAGGTTGGGACTAGTACCCTTCTCTTCCATATAGGGATCCCACTAATATTTTGGATGATGGCAATTTAATTTACACTCTTTTATACATTGCATGCCCCCTTTATAATCCTATTTCCATTTGGTCCTAAATTCTTGGTATTTTAATGTGCTTGGTTTGCCCATTTATTACCTCCTAGCACAGATAAACCATCACCTAGTTCAAAAGCGTCTTTAGCTAAGCATGATTTCAGAAGGGACATAGTTGACTGTCCTAAGTTAACATGTGTATTTGTTTATGTTGATGTCATCTTCTTTGAGTCTGTTTCATTCTTTTCAAACTCTTCATCTAAATCAGAGTCTGTGATGGAGATGCTTTTAGTTCCTTTTCTTGTAGAATTGCTAACACTAGAGCCTCCACTGTAGAGGACAGTTGATGCCCATGAGACTACATTACTCGCCCAACACTACCTCCTATTCCATATCTAGCCTCTAATTTTAATATTCCTATTGCTCTCTAGAAAGATATTCACAATTCCTTTACCTCTCGTTTAATTTCTTATTTTGTATCTTATGTTGCATGGTTACTGGCTATTTTGTCTTCTTTTCTTTTTCTTTAGCTTCATACTCTATTTTATGTAATACTTCAGTGGCACTCTCGCTTCTATAGTTTACATCTATGGTGGATACAAAATATGGTTAAGGAGATACAGGCCTTACATTCTAATGCTGCTTGAGAGTCAGTAGCTCTTCCTGCTGGCAAGTCGTTAATAGTTTGCAAAAAGGGTATTCACAGAGAAGGTATCACCTACAGGGATTGTAAGTGGTTGAAGGCTTGATTAGTAGGTAATGGTGATGCATTCAAGTCTAGATCACTTGAACATCATTTCACATGGCTAAAATTGCTTCAGTCCATCTGTTCCTCACGTTGGTCGATCATATTTCAGCAACCCCTTCACTAGTTTAGATATCAAGAATGTCTTTTTGCATGGTGATCTTATGTAAGAAGTATACATATAGCAACCTTCATATTTTAATACTCAACAGGAAGATATGCAAATTGAGGAAGTCCTTGTATGGTCTATGCAATCCCCTTATGGCAGTTTTTTAGTAAATTCAACTTTGCTCTCCTTCAGTTCGAGATGATTAAAAGTGTCTCTGATCACCTAGTAATTCATCTTACATCTATATCTGGGAAGTTTATTCTTCTTATCATTTACATGGACAATGGACAATATCATCATAACTATAACTAATTATGGATCTACAAGGATCATAAAGCAAAAAGTCTATCATCAATACCACTTTCAGTTTAAAGAACTAGATGATATGAGATATTTTATTAGTGAAGGAGTGGCTCACTCAAAAGGAGACATTTATATCTTCCAAGAAATATAAACATTTATATGCTGGAGGAGACCACTATGTTGGCATCTAGTTGATACTTGCATAGATCCAAATGAAAACTAATGTTAGGATAGAGTGGATCATTGAAAGGTATAGAAAAATAGTAGGGAAACTATGCTACTCACAATCACATGATTAGGCATATCACTCGCAGCAATGAGTGTAATCAGTTACTTTCTTCATGCCCCACATCATGATCGTTTAGAAGCTGTGTCAATTTTACAAAAGCTAAAGAATGCTTTAAGGAAAGGTCTTTTGTATCAAGGTTAAAGTCAGCTTCCAATTGTGTATTATATTGATGCTGATGGGCAGGTCTCCTATAAATTATAGATCTATATTGATCTGATATGCCCTTTAAGATGCAATTTGATTTCCTCACAAGAACAAACTATCATAGTGTCAATTGTGAAGGCAAAATATAGATCTATGACTCTCTACTTACATGTGCGCTGATTTGAGTTAAATAGTTGGTTCCAGATAGACACATGCTCCCAAAGAACAAAGGAAGTTGTATTGTGACAACTCAGCTTTCTTGCATGTAGCTTCTAATCCAGTGTTCTATGAATCGCAAAATAAAAAGTTTCGTTGTCACTTCGTTAGAGAAAGGTGTAACTCATTAAAGTTGTCACATCATCAATTAGTTTCAATGATAAATTAGGATTTTCTAATTTTAAGCCAAATTCAAGAGGAGTGTTAGAAATGTAAATAATATTAAGAATCTACTTGTAATTTTAAAGTGATCAACAGTAAACATAGATAGAGAGAACTACTTAGGGTCTCAACCCCTGATATTCCATTATTATCATAGCGTGATTCACATTTTGTAGGTCCATTTGTACAATTTGCTTGACCTTAAGTAAGCTTAGCAGAAGAGTCCCTATATAAAGAATTGATGCTTATACTTTTGAAGTATTAACTGGTGTGGTTGCCTTAGCTTGGTAAACCTAGTGCAGTTGTCTAGGTTATCAATCTTCCTTCTGTCTCAAGTTCATAAGATTCTACAACTTAGAGCCTACCATCTTACCATTACCATTATTGATAAGTATATGTCCCATAATTGCAAAACATTGTCTCTTTCCTCTTAATATTAGGTCAAGGTTATTCTCGCTTTATTACCTTTCCTCTCTTACTCTTCTGGTGGCTGGGCTGAACCACTTGCCTCTCTTCCAGCGACACACCAACCACCCCTTCTCCTTGTGTCGCACAAGTGCCCTTTTGCTATTCTTGTTAATTCTCTTCCTATAGGAGGGGAGATATTTACAACCCTTTTTCCATTTCTTTCCCTTAAACATAAAGTTAAGATGACTTAAATTGAAAATCCTTACCCTAATTTTGGTTATACAATACTTCTTATCCATTCCAAAATGGTCCCTATCATTTCGTTTTTTTCCCCATCCAAAGGTCCATAAAACTGGATCGGACCACCAGCGTGACCAGAAAATGGGAACTTAATACTTCTCTAGGTTGGGTTTGCTTGTTTGTGCAAAAAATAAAAACAGTTAGCTGGTTTAGTAAAACTCAACTGGTCAAACTGATCTTCAAATAATAGATCAATTTTTCATTTTATTAAAAATGTCAAAAAATACTCATTTCTAATTTCAAATAATTAACTTTGAAATATAAAAATAATCACTTCTAATATTTTATCCTACTATGATAATAAATACATTAAAAAAATGAGATCCTCCATCAAAATTAGAATTGCAAGTTGATTATTCTAATTTTATATCAATAATTATTTCATATTTATTAGTAAGTTCTAAGTTTTTTATATATATTTATATCTGAATTCTGATTAAGTACGTACTAGTATTTTTTAAAAATTTTTATAACAAAATGGAACTCTCCTAGTTGATATTCAATTATTTTTATCACTTGCACCAAATTATAATGAAATAAAACAAATGCAATTTTTTGGTGATATGTTACATAATTTCTTAATCTTCTTCATTGCCCAAATTTAAAATTAATGAATAAAATCAGTTTAACTAGTGGATCCAAGTCGGTCACCAACAGACTCAACCAGACGAATATTTTGCTCTTTACATGCTGTTTGGCCAATCGATCCACTGGTCCAACCATTGAACCAATAACTCAGAGCTTAGTGGGTTCAATTCTCAGTTTAGTTTTTATAACGATGCAAAGGTCTGACCCATAATCACTATTTGTAGATTGATAGTTAGTCCTAAAATTCCAATTGTGTTCTATGATGACAAATATTCTAGTTTCTTATTGTCTCACAAGGATAGTTCCATCCAAGAATTGAACATCCCGAGACACCCAAATAACACTTATACAAGTCATCTTCTCCTCCGCCACTGCCTCTTCTTCTGCACACCTCCAACTGATACAAATTCGTTCCATGATCTCTCGACAGCAACTAGCACAATAAATTTTCTCTCCTTTTGCTTTTCTATTTGGAGGCTCTTAGCTCATTTAATTGCATGCTCTCTCAATAGCAAGTCTTTCACTAACACTCTTTTATAAGCATAGGATGTCATCGAGCATCTAATGAATCACAATGTCTTCTCTTCTTCTTTGGACGATAGAGGTCTCTATAGCTCGTCACCTCATCTTTCTCTTCTTTGCAAATGTGCCAATGGACGTAGTTGACGACCTTAATGCAAAGTAGAAAATAAAGCATAAAGCTCCCCATATAAGTGACATTTGTGTAACCTCTCCAAATCTTAGCTCTTGATTTTATCTTCTGATAGACCACAAATATACAAAAATCAAAAGTAGATTTCCTATCAATGGGACATCCTGCTCAATCTGCATCAGAATAGCTTACGACTCGAGTATGTCCTTTGTCTCCGTACAAAAGACCCTTTTCTGGAGCACCTCTGATATATCGGATAATGCGTGTTACAGCATCTCAATGTTCCTTGCATGGAGAGTTGAGAAACTGACTTACTACACTTACTGCAAAAGAGATATACAGACGAGTAACAGTAAGGTAGCTTAATCTCCCTACTAATCGTCTGTATCATTCAGGATCTGGAAGAGGCTCCCCCTGATTTGGCATGAGCTTGACATTAGGATTCATAGGTGTGTTAACTGTCTTTGAGTTTAACATGTCTGTTTCTTCTAGAATATCCATTACATACTTCCTTTGGGATATGATAATCTCATCTTTAGACTGTGCTACCTCTATCTCCAAAAAATATTTGAGTTTGCTAAGATCTTTTGTCTAAAAATGTTTGAAAAGATCACCTGTAAAATCCCGAGATGATCACTACCTGTGATAACAATATCATCAACATATACTACTAAATAGATGCAACTAGTAGATGAATGACGATAAAAGGCAGAATGGTCAGCCTCACTCCGAATTATGACAAACTATTGAATTACAGTACCAAATCTACCGAACCATGCTGATCTATTACCAGTGATATGATCGGTGGCCCCGGAATCAAGAACTCGAAGAGCGAGATATCGCCAACAAAGGAATTACCAGTGAGTGTAACGGCAAGAGGGGAATCAGAGACCTTTCGATCCTCATACCATTTCAGAAAGTCGTTATAGGAAGGCGGTGGGATCGGATTTGGTGGCAACTGTGAAGTGGAAGCTGAAGGAGAACAGAACTCTGGACGATCTGCGTAGCATGGGAAAGTCGACCATGTAGACTCCAACATTTATCAATCATATGTCCTGGTCGGTGGCAATGATCGCATCAAGGGCATCCTTTGCCACCCTTATGAAGTGGAAGTCTGTTGTTGTTTCGAGAGACCAAAGTTGATGAGTAGGGAAGCGTACCGAAGGCCTATTTCGCCAAAGCATTCACGCACTACTCGCTCTCTGTGGAAAGCGCGTGCTCATGACCTAACCACCTCCGCCACCGCTTTTGGGAGGGAGAAAGCGAGGGAAAAAAAGGATGGGGGCGGTCAAAATCGCACCTTTTGTATTTGCTCCTGGCGGCACTGTGGTTGCTGAGCGTCCTACGGCCCAATGTCGACGTGGCCATCGCCGAGAGACGCCACGCGAATGCAGGGATGCGGTGCAGGAATACCGCCGATGTAGCAGCAGAACTGCAGGATAGATCGAGAATCGCGATTGGGAGGGATTGCGATTGGGAGGAATCGCGATTGGGAGCGATGCTTCTAATCGCCGATGAAGCAGCAGAACCGCAGGACAGATGCGCTCGGTCCTCTATCGACGGCGAGACAGAGGCGTGATTCGGTCGACGCCACGATCCGAAGGAAGGAGAGGAAGGCTCCTTCGCGTGGCGCCGTGCTCTAAACGCTAAAATCAGAGGCGCTTGGTCGACGGCAAGACAGAAGCGCGGGACGAGGAAGGAGACGCCGCGATTTGGAGGAAGGAGAGGAAAGCTCCTTCGCACATGGCGGCGGAAAAAATTAAACCTAATCCCGCTCTGATACCATGTAAAATAATATGGAATCTTGCTTTATTACAAAAGATAAGCCCCTATTTATACACGAATATAGGGACCTATTCTAGGAGAATTATTCTATAAAAAAGAAAAACAGAATATTTATCCCTAACAGAATATTTATCTCTAACAAAATACTTATCCCTAAATATTTAACACAAGCTATGCTAATGGGCACCACATGTCATCATTGCTAGAACGACGCCAACAAATAAAATTTCAAGCAACTATCAAAGCTCTAACAAACACAAGATTTAAGTGGTATTGACCATTTCAAGTGTCAGAAAAGTGTTAAGATGATTAAATTAGTTTTATTTGTTAAATTATTTTATTAATAAAATCAGCTTACTTGAGATAAATGGAAATTTCCATTTTTGTATATGAATAAATCCCTACAAATCCTAAAATGGTTCAAATGCAATTTTAGTAATTAATATTTTCTTAGAAGAATTTAAAATTAATTATTGATGGGCTAAATTTATTTTATGCACAGTGGTTAATTATTTAACGTAATTAAGTAGATTTGATTTATTTGAAGTAGATTAATAGATCTAGCCATTATTTAATGTAAAGATGGGATGATTCTTCAAAAAAATCATTTTGTATTTTAGAATTAATTAAATAGCAAATTTCAATGATAAGTATTTGAGTTTGTCAAGATAATTCTATAGTATCTTAAGTATTTTCAGATTAATTAATTTATGAAAAATATTAAGATGCTTAGAATAAGTTAAATAATATTTTATTTTTTCTAATGGACCTTTTATTAAAATATTTTTTTTAAAAAAATCACATTTGACTATGTCTCTTAAGGTTTCTATAGTTATCTCCAATTTATTTATAAGACAAAAGTTTCAGAGAAATAAATTATGTTATCTTATAGGGGGTTTCCAAGGTAAGCTTGCGAATCTTCTTCTAGGGTGCATTATTTTTTGCTACCATTATTGTTATGCATGTTTTTTTTTATTGCTATGTATTTGTTGAGATTGGCTGTAAGATTTGTTTGCTGTAGTGCTGCCTTAGTAGTTAATCAAATCTTAAGGATAAACATACACCAGCAACTGAGCCAGGGGGCTATTAAAATTATCACAGTATACAAAAATAAAAAATGATGCAGTTCAGTGGAAGAAAAGATCACATTTACTAATAAGGAGAATCATTTAAAGTTTAAAACTTTAAACATCTAAAATAACATTCATCCAAGTGAACAACTATGTACCTCATTTCTGTTGAGTACTGACTCAATCTCTTTGTGCAAACCATCTGTATCCTGAACAAAGTAGTGCAAAATCAGTACATTGACAGAAGTTATTAGCATAAGCTAAAGAGAAAATTTTCTAATGCCTTTATTGATGATATCATCACCAAAGATTTAGATTTAAGCAGAAAATGAATGCCATCCTGAGAGATGGTTATAACTTATAAGGTTGCCAAGACTATGTTCCAGAACTTAGAATCTAATGATCCAAACAACCTAAACGATTGTGCTATATAGAACCTTTGTCAAAAAACCGTGACCACATAGATATATGTGCATTCATTAAACATTTTAAAATTTTGATTTACTATAGCAAATAATTTTTCCAATATGATCATTTGAAATGTTTTTTATATATATAAAATTGTTTTAACTTTCAAATAGAAGACTCATTTAAATTATTTGCATCATTCATCCTATTACTATCACTCATTATGCTGCTGCTTGCTATATGACTATGAACCATTAAAAAATCTATTACATTTTTTATATATTCATTTATGTTTCATGATATTGGAATGATAATATTTAAAATGCTCAAATTATTACTATATATTGAAATATTATGATAAATTATAGAAATTAAATATAATTTCTTGAGAGCCTATGCTGCAATCCTTAGACCTATTCCCATGCTCTCGTTACTAGGTAGGATCTTAATCTTGACAATCTATAAAAACTAAATCCTAGTGAGTTGAAATGCAAGGTTCAAAATCTTGAACCATGTAGAAGTTTCAGTCATTAACTAAAATAATATTGTTGTGGTACCATGTCAACGTTCCAACATATGGAAGTTAGTTGTGTACCTAAATTTGTACTTTGTGTCTTCTATAATGGTATAGTTTTGATATTATATAGTATGGACACAAACTACAAAAAAATAATAATAATAATAATAATAATTCATCTTAATATGTGTTGTAATATGCAAAAGGGTCATTATCGAATTGATCGAATTTTAATAATTTATCAAAATAATATGTTTCGACCATGTTACTTGACATGGGATTTCGAACCATCTTGAAAAGGAAAGAAACTTTCTAATGGAATCTCATAAATCAATATTCAGAAGGTTACGGTGTTCCATATGCAAGAAGGAGCATCAAGACAACCTCTCAAATCACTTTTAAATTCAGTTTACTCAGCTAAAAGCCCACTAGCCCTGGATTCTCTCCATTAGATCAATTCCTCATTCATACATTCTCATGATTTCTTAGGATGCAATCATAGTTAAGAATAAGAAACAAGCAGGTAACTGTGAGATAGATTTGAAGATAGAAGCCAACCTCTTCATCCCATCCATCAACAACGAATACATCCAAAGAATAACCATCTGTTGTTGAAAATACATGAGCCTCCCGGATATTGAGTCCAATATCAGATAACATTGTAGAAAGCTAAACAATGTTTCAGTTAGAATATTCTGAATGTTCAATAAATTAGTAAAATGATGAAAAAGATAACAGCATTTATTTATGAACAAAAAACTAATAATAAAATAAATGGAGATGCAATGTCTAAAACGTGGACAATATAGGCATACATTTAGACATTATTAGAATCATTGAGACAAACAAATTAGTAATAAAAAAGCTAAATATTGAAATTGACATCAATATTTTATTTATATCACGTTTGAAAATATCTACTGGACCTTGTCTATAGATGTATGTAGGCCAGCAAGGATGGCAAGACCTGTATCACATATTGCAGAGGCGCGGCCTCTTAGCAAATGATGAAGTTCCGGAGGCACGGTCTCTTGGTAAAAGGAGACTTAGCATGACGAAGCTGAGGGAAATATCTCAAACGAGTGCAAGGAAGGGCACGAGGCTTGTGGAAGGTGTTTGAAGACTTGAGTCAAGGCTAAGAGTTGAAAAAGAAAGCTGAAAGGAGATTTTCAGCTTCACCAGTCGACTGACACTGCCATCAGTCGACTGATGTCTTGATCAGAAACACACAGAGACTTTGGTCGAGTGAAGTTCACTGACCAATCAACTGGCCAATCAACTGGTGGAGGGATCAGTCGACTGCTAGATGAACGTTGGGCTGACAGCTAACAAATTAAACGCAATCTACAGAGTCGTTGAAGCCCATCAGTCGACTGATCCATGGATCAGTCGACTGGTATCGGGAAAAATATAAAAATATGAATTAAAGATTGAAGATGCAAGTGTTTTCACTTTCTCTTTCATTGCACGAATTTCAATCTCTGTAAACTCTGAAACTCTTCCCTATGCCTTCATTACTAAATTCTGTAAGAGGAAGAGATTGCTTTGTAAAGGTTTCTCTGCCTTCAAAGAGTTCTTTGAGAAGGAGAAGTTTTCATAATGGAAAAGTCGTTGTGTGTGTGTGGATCCTTGGATTAGTCACCGCGTAAAAGGAGGATACCAAGTAAATCGAACGGGTTAACGTTGATCACTTTTTGTTTTGTTTTGTTTTTATGCTTCCGCTGACGATTTTGCAGGCAAGAACGAAAAGTTACTATTCATCCCCTTCTAGCAAACGCACCGGTCCCAACACTTCATTCACGATCTGTCCATGGCACGTTCCACGGCTGTGGATTGTTAGGGTTTTCTGATGGCGCCCCATGTATGTTAAGAAATTTTGTTAGCCGTCCTTATTTTTAAGAAATTATGTTAGCCGTCCTTATTTTTAGAAAATTCCGTTAGGGTTTGGTGGCTATAAAAAAGTGGCTACAAGTCATCAAGGAATCTCCCGATCTCCTGATAGAGGATCAAGGAAGAGATCACATCGAAGACATCAAAGTAGCTAATGACGTTAATGGCTTGTATTTCTAACATTATAAAGTAGTTTTCTTTATTCTAGGATTAAGAAGTAGCCCAATGACATGTTAACATTGAATTAATGACTTCTCTCTTTTATTTATGATAAGATCTTTCTTAATTCAGTTTTAGCACGTTTAATTGTGAATGTATTAGCGTACCTTTGCATAAATTAGAGGTTATTAGATAAACTGAGAGGTAAACTTAAATCTCGAACCTATAAAATTAAATTTATGTTTTTATCACAAAAGTAGCTCAAATTCTCTCGAGGATAACATTGATTATCATAGAACGTAAAGAGTCCATCTTGATTCAATTACCATGAGAATAGTAGTTGCGTTAGGATAGAGACGTCGTTGTATTTCGAAAGAAACATAAATTACCTTACGACAAACAAATCACTTTCAAGAATAATCTAACATGTAAGAGAGAGAGTTATAACTATATTATTGACACTCATCATGGTGAAATCGAAATCCTAGGATTGTCTTAAAAACTGATTTTCATCGCTTTTTATTTAGTTCTCTTAGTTTACTTAGTTCCTTTTACAGCTAATCCGTGTTCAAATTCATCTAGATAGCTATTTTGCATATAAACTAGTAGTCAACAACACGGTCCTAGAGGATGATATTTTTATTATTTGACGACAACCGTGCACTTGTGATAAGTACACATCAAGTTTTTAGCGCCGTTACAGGGACTGTGTTTTTTTGTTGATATTAATTTTATTAACAATTTGGTTAATCTAGATTTTTCTTTTATTTCCTTTTTCTTTTTGCTACTATTTCTACACATCAAGTTTTTAGCGCCGTTACAGGGACTGTGTTTTTTTTGTTGATATTAATTTTATTAACAATTTGGTTAATCTAGATTTTTCTTTTATTTCCTTTTTCTTTTTGCTACTATTTCTACACATCAAGTTTTTAGCGCCGTTACAGGGACTGTGTTTTTTTGTTGATATTAATTTTATTAACAATTTGGTTAATCTAGATTTTTCTTTTATTTCCTTTTTCTTTTTGCTACTATTTCTACACATCAAGTTTTTAGCGCCGTTACAGGGACTGTGTTTTTTTGTTGATATTAATTTTATTAACAATTTGGTTAATCTAGATTTTTCTTTTATTTCCTTTTTCTTTTTGCTACTATTTCCTTTTTCATTCTTTCCCTTGCAGGTGAACAATTGTCTTGTATGCGAAGATAATTCTTGTGAATTTTGCAGTCCAACATGTCATACAATATTAATTGTCCAATAATATTTGTACCTTCGCAAGGAGTACAAGTGGAAGTCATATACAACTACAGCCAGTGGTCGCACAATAATCCGTCTATAACCCTAGTTGGAGGAACTATCAAAAATAATTTCAGAAACAATCAAGATCAACTTGGACACCACCAAGACTCCAACAAGTACCAAAATCCATCATGGAAAACTTCGTTGCAACTCAAACTAAGTGAAATGAGAAGTTTAGACCAAGGTTTAAAATATCGAGCCGTGCCGGAGTTTCGGTTCCAGACCGGAACGATACAGTTTCGGTACCGTATCGTACCGTACCGGTATAGTTTCGGTATTTTTAAAATATAAAATATATTAATTAAAATAAAAAATTTAATCTAAATATTTAAAAATAAAAAATAAAATTTGTTGATAATTTTATAGATTTTAATAAAGCCTATTTAAATTATCTCAATTATAATTTTGAACGATAGTTAGGAATTGATTATTAAACCCTAATTAAACCCTAAGTTTTAAAAAAAAAAAGAAAAATCGCAGACAGCGCGCAATCCCCGCGTGCGCGCAGTGCGTCGCTGGCCCCGGCAGCATCGCCGGCCCGGGCGGCGCCTCTGGCGGCATCGCCGAGCTTGGGCGGCGTCGTCGGGCTCGAGCGATGTCACTGAGCTCGAGCGGCGTCTCCGATGGCGTCGCCGATCCCAGGCGACGCCTCCGGAGGCATTCCCCGACCGGAATACCTGTGTCGACGCTATGCCGGTGCCGGTGCCTCGGCGGAACAAAATTTTTCGACCGTATCGCTCGATACTGAACGAAATTTTTCGGCCGTATCGCTCGATACGGCTCAAAATTTCAAACCTTGGTTTAGACAACAAATGACAGAGTCTAGACAACAACATCAAGCTATGGAGAGGCAATCAAATAGCTAGCAAGTCAACCCGAGACAAATCGTATTGAACATTGTGATGCTATCACTTTAAAAAGTGGTAAAACTTTAAAGGAGCCTAAATTAAGTTAGGAGAATGAAGACGGTACAAGAAACGAAGAGAATGAAGGCATTCGGACATCACATAAAAAGAAGCTTGAGGAATATAAAGTTGTGGCTTTGATAGAGGAGCGCAGTGCATTAATTCAAAATAAATTACTTCTAAAATTGAAGGATCTAGGTAGTTTTGCAATTCCATGTATGATTAGTGATAAAACTTTTTGTGATCTTAGTGTTAGCTTTGTAGATCATTCTGTTAGATACCCATTGGGTATTTTGAAGGTGTTACTGTTAAGGTGGAAATTTTATTGTTCTTGCTAATTTTGTTATTATATTAGATAAGGATGAGGATCCTCGGATCCCCATTATTTTAAAAAGGTCTTTCTTAGCCATCGCCGAAGCCATAATTGATATTAAACTCTCTTTGGCGATTGGTGAAAATAAAATTGCATTTGATCTATCTAAGGCTACAAATCAACCTTTTGTTGAGAAGGTTTGTTGCAAGGTGGATTGCTTACAGCACGTGACAAAAGAAGAATCACATGGATATCCCCATGACAACCCTTTGAAGTTGAGCATATTTGACGAAGGATCGAGATAATGACAGTCATGGATTGAAATCTCGAGTCATATCGTGCGATACCGGTGAAAATTTTCGTTCCGTCGATAGACCGACACTGGCACAAGCGTTCCGGCCGAGAGATGCCTCCGGAGGCATTGCATGACCTCGGCAAGCCACCGGAGGCGTCGCTCGAGCCCGGTGACACCTCCATGCCCGGGCTTGGCAACGCCTCCGCGCGCGTGCCCTCGATCGCACGCATGGCCAGTCGTAGTTCCTTTTGTTTTTGTTTTAATTTTTTTTACTTAGGTTTAATAAGATTTTAATAATCAATTCCTAGCTATAGTTCGGGATAATTTAAATAGACTTTATTAAAATCCGTAAAATTATCTTATTATTTTTTAAAAATATTTTATTTTTTATTTTTAAATACTTAGATTAAATTTTTTATTTTAGTTAATATATTTTATATTTTAAAAAATTTGTTTTTATGATATGACATTAGCATGAAGAAATTTTCACAGATTTGAGTAACTGTTCTTACCTTTAGCAATTTATTTTCTTCTACCTGTAGCAGTATGATCTTTGTTATTGCATCGGTTTACCTACTTGATAAGAATCTCTTTTTCACATAAACTTAACTTTGAGGATTGAAGTATCCGAGAAGAAGAGTTATTATTCACTACACTGGGCTAGTATCTTATTTCCTTATGACTCCTACTGCATTTTAATTACAGGAAAAACACTCGAGTCGAGGGACTCATAAAAAAAATTGATTGAAAAAAAAGAAAAAAAATGTGTCTGACGATGAGTAAAAACAATTAAGTGTGCCCCTTTGAGACCAAATGATTATTGGGGAAATACTTAACTTACCTCGACATCAAATGCTCCTTTGAGACCAAGTGTGGAAAATGCAAAACATAAAGGGGACGAGCCTTACGTATGACAAGTAATGTGACTTTTACATCGGAAATTTTAAGAACATAGTGGAATGAATAAATAGCTGGGATTTTATTTCACTTAGTATCATGTTTTATATTTGTTTTTATAATATGACATTAGCATGAAGAAATTTTCACATGTTTGAGTAAGTGTTCTTACCTTTAGCGATTTATTTTCTTCTACCTGTAACAGTATGATCTAAGTGTTGTTGCATCGGAAAATTTCGTTGTTTGCCTACTTGATAAGGATCTCTTTTTCACATAAACTTGACTTTAAGGGTTAAAGTATCCGAGAAGAAGAGTTACTATTCACTACACTGAGCTAGTATCTTAGTTTCCTTGAAGACTCCCATTGCATTTTAATTACTGGAAAAGCACTCGAGTCGAGGGACTCATAAAAAAATTGATTGAAAAATAAAGGAAAAAAATGTAAAAAGAAAAATATCTTTGACAATGAGTAAAAATAATTGAGTACTCCTTTGAGACTAAGTGGTTACTAGAAAAATACTTGGCTTACCTCGACATTGAGTGCTCCTTTGAGACCAAGTGTGAAAAACGCAAAACGTTAAGGGGTACATGCCTTGCATGTGGCAAGTAATGTGACTATTACGTCAAAAATTTTAGGAACACAATAGAATGAAGAAATAGCTGAGATTGACATCCGATGCTTTAGAATCAATACACATTGCATAGCGCACCGAGAAACTTTCAGGTTAGGTAACAGTGAGAAATCCGTAAGCCTATACTCGTTAAATAAAACTGCGTAATAGGATTAGATGAATCTGCTAAGTGTAATGAGTCTCGTTCACACAAATTAGTTTTATCCGCGATCTTTTTTTTTTTTTTTTTATTTTAAACTTAGGTATTAATTGGATTTTGATAATCAATTCCTAGCTATAGTTCAAAATTATAACGTGGGATAATTTAAATAGGCTTTATTAAATCCTATAAAATTATCAAAAAATTTATTTTTTATTTTTAAATATTTATATTAAAATTTTAATTTTAATTAATATATTTTATATTTTAAAAATACCGAAACTATACCGGCACGGTACGATACGGTACCGAAACTGTATCGTTCCGGTCCGGGACCGAAACTCCGGCACGGCTCGATATTTTAAACCTTGGTTTTATCTGTGTATTTTTCTTGAGAAAAGCAAAGGTTTTAACCATGTGAATCGTGCATAAATTTTCGATCTTATACATTTACTGCATTACATATATTTTATGTTAACTTCTAGCGTTTGCATCTATTTTTATCTTTTTAGTTCGGATGACTATTTTTTATGTTTTGTATTTAATAGGATGTCAAGATTTTGGCATTAGAGCGTGTTGGAGACACAAAGTTGAAGGAACGACATTACAGTATGATCCATAGCCAGATCGTGATAGCCACCAAGGTCATGAATCATCCAGGAGGTCAAATTGCCAGCCGAGCATCATCCAGAGCAAGTAGCAAGAACCACGGTCAACCCGTGATAACCACATGACCGTGGTTCATTCAGAGCATTAACGAGGAAACTTCCAGCACGATCCACGACCTACCCGTGGCACGTTCCACGGTCGTGGATTATTAGAATTTTGTTGACAGTGCCCCCTGTATTTTAAAAAAAAAATCTATTAGCCACCACCTTTATTTTAAGAAATTCTATTAGGGTTTGATGACTATAAAAAAGGACAAGGGGTGGTGGCTACAAAGCATCGGGGGATTTCCCGATTCTTTGAAAGGGGATAAAGGAGGAGGCTGCATCGAAGACATCCAAGGAGCTACGACGTCAATGGTCTGTATTTCTAACATTATAAAGTAGTTTTCTTTATTCTAAGATTAGAGAGTAACTCGATAACATGTTAACATTGAGTTTATGACTCTTTTTTATTTATGTTAAGAACTTTCTTGATTCAGTTTTAGCATGTTTAATTGTGCATGTATTAGCGTATGTTTGCATAAATTCGAGGTTAGAAGATGAACTAAGAGGTGAACTTTAATCGACCTATAAAACTGAACTTGAGTTTTTTTATCACAAAAATAGTTTAAATTTTATAGAGGATAACATTGATTATCATAGAGCGTAAAAAATCTGTCTTGATTCAATTATCATAGGAATAGGAGTTGTTTTAGGATAGATACATCATTGTATTTCGAGAGAAAATATCGATTACCTTAGAACAGACAAATTATATTCAAGAATAATCTAACGTATATCATAACTATATTGTTGGCACTCATCATGATGAAATTGGAATCCTAGGATTTGTCTTAAGAACTGATTTTTCATCATTTTTCATTTAGTTCTCTTAGTTTACTTAGTTCCTTTTTACAACTAATCCTCATTTAAATTCATCTAGATAGCATGTTTTGCACGTAAATTGATAGTCAACAACATGGTCTCAAAGGACGATATTTTTATTACTTGACAACACGCATCAGTGGATAGAAAATGACATGACTCAACCCAACATGAATTGTCAAACCTTTTGTTAGCAAGAGAAAAAGCTCCAAACTCTATCCACTTAAATAAGTTGTACTTAAAATGGACCCAAAACTAGATAACACTCAAGCACTCGGGGGCAGATAATGTCTCCATCCTCTATTTTATTTCCTTCCCCTTTCAACCTCCAATCCATCATCAGCAACATGCATAGGAACGGTTGCACGATACCAAAATAGTATCATTCCAATCAAAGGCTGTCAGCACAACTCGTGATTTTGAATCTTACAAAGTATTTCAAAACATAGTACAAAATGCACCATCATGATCAAGGGAGATATAGAATGGGTAAGGAATTTTAGTAATCATTATTGTGAAATTTGGAAAATTTTGTCATGCAATAAGTTGTGAACTCATTCCAAGTAGTCAATGTTATCATTATCTGTTTACCAATTCCAACAAACAAGGTACTGCAGTAAGCTACTGTGGGTAGAATCATTTGTGTATCAACTATGTCTTTATTTTTTGATAGGTGTATCAACTGTCTTTAGTTTAGATGACTGGTAGTAGTTCAGCTGACAAGAGTACAAATGGGCAAGTACTATAGCAAGAACATAACTAGTAGAAAAAAACCAAGATGAAGGCTCTACACCACTTAGGTTGACAACCGAAATTACTGTTTAGAACTGTTAACATGTTGGATTAGCATTAGAACCTTGTCTAAATGAGAAATGGATCAAGAAACAAATATAAAGTTCTTCTAATGCAGCTTGCAAATGCTGACAGAATATGCAAGGACTTCTCTGGAAGATGCAAGACCAAAACCAAAATTTCATTTCAAAATAATTTAAGTAAAACAAAAAGAGAAAAAGAAAGCTTGACTAAAAAGTAGGTAATGAAAGTTTAATACTTGTTTTGGACCTATGGCACCCTAAAAGATAGGTGCTAGATACCCTGAATATGTGATCAGTAGAGTGGTAAAAGAAGGCCTTTACCTCAAAGAGGTCTTTGGTGGGCTTCCTATTTAAACAACATAAGCAACAAAAAAAACGCAACCTTCAGAAGCACTGGCAATTCCCACTACTGTTGTCAACCTTGACATTAATGGTTAAAATTTTAAGCAGTCATTGAATCAATTGCATGATTTAAAATCTCGAACCATATCGAAGTTTCGATTTATAACCGAAACAATACGATTTTGGTATCGTATCATGTCGTGTCGATATGATTTCGATATTTTTTATAAATAAAATATAAAAAAATAATAATAATAATAATTTAAATATTTAAAAAATTCAAAAAAATAAAATAAAATAATTTTTAAAAAAGAAAAAAAATATGGAATCGTGATGCCTACATATGGTAAATAAATAAATAAGAATGTTATTATATATTTTCGAAATTATAATAAATAATATATATATTAAATTAATAGGATAATTTTGTTAGGATTTGATTAAGTCTGTTTAGATTATCCTATTATAGTTAAAAGTTGATTGAAATTATTAACCTAAGTTTAATAGTTTATTTATTAACCTAAGTTGCTTTCTTCTGCATCCAACCCACACAACCCCACGACGTCCCCGTCATGACCCACGAAAGTCACTTGCGACCCTGCAAGATCGCAACAGCTTTCGCGTCACCGTGGGATCATGGCACCTCCACAACCTAATGACAACCTGTTATGTGGGTGCCAGGAGGGTGCCAATGCCGGGCGACAGACGAAATAATAAATTTTGCCTGTTCGCCCAACATGAAATGAAATTTTAAACCATAATCAATTGGATCAAAATTGTTAAGAAAAGAATAAAAAAATGAGAAAAATAAAAAATTTTAAGCAATGATGTTCAACATTAAACTTCTTTATCATACATTATAGCTTAATCAAGGATTGTCGTATATTCAATTGTATTGGCATTTCATTGTTGCAGATGGTATGAAGTTGATCATTGGTCAAATTACAGATTAGATAAATTACAATTGGATTTAATTTGGATTAAATCCATTATGTAGGGTTAATGATGCAGATTGATTGGGATTGATTGAGATTTCAAATTTCAAATTGTTATCTGAATTTTGATGATAATTCTACTTTGGTTTGTCTTTGTGATTTAGTAGGACCACAATAGTGTTAATTTCTTTCCCATTTAAGAATATTTCTTCCTAATTTGATCGTGGTCAAGTCTACAAAATTGTCTTTGATATAATAAGTAATTTTCAATCAAAATAATTCCACTTTCAATTCTAAGATTTCTCCTCGCACAATGTTAGGTTTTGTTCCCATTGTGCTATGTTAATTGGTATCAAAGACAAACCTAGTGAAGTCGTGATACAAGCTCATTTATTTCCTTCTTGTATGTTATGCTGACATACCAAACCCACCCTCGGGTTTCCACCAAAAGTAGACTTTTTCTTCCAAATGAGTCTGATTCAATATAACCTAAATTGAATGAGAACAATTTATAAAAATCAAACTCAGATTTGGCGAAGAAGTACTAGCAGTGTCCAAAGATCACATGTCGTGATAGGGGCTAAACCAATTACAAATTGGGTAACAATGAAAGGAAAGTTGATGGAGTGCCTTTTCATGCACTTTAAAATTAGCAATATACCAAGTGTATTAACCTGAAACATCTGAAACATAGTAATTGAATATCAAAGTAGGTTTGAGGACTTGCACATTTTTTGAAATCCCAAACTAGACACTAGGAAACTCGTATCCACTTCATTAATGAACTTAAACTTAAAATCCAACAACAAGTCAACTTATTTGCCCTGACTCCATTAGAAGAAGTCTACAATAACATCATAGAAATTGAAAAAGGGCAAAAACCAAAAGAGCATCCCTTTTTATTGAAGTCATCAATAGGTGCCCCTTTTTCGTTAATCATCAAAACAGCACCTCATCCCATTTTTGTTACCCAAATTACCCCTCCTTGCTCAGCCAGTCCAAATGTATAAAAACTAAACCGCCTGTGCACATGTTGTAGCAGCTACAAATTATAGCTGCTACAACATGCTATTGACCAACACTTGTACTAGCTATTATGATTCGTAGTTGCTACAATGTTGTAGTCGGTGCTCACCTAGTTGCGCTTAGGCGCAAAGCGCAACCAGGCAAGCCTCTTCTACCTAGGAACACTGCTTGAAAGAAGCGTGCTTAGGTGCACGCCTTGTGAAAGGCGACAGGCACGCTTAAAGCACAATTTTTCTTGCCTCATTGAAGCGAGACGTACAAATGCAAATTAAGCCCAAACCATACCTTTAATTATCCTTTTAATTAATTACATAGCATGCATATGACACTTATTTCTCTACGTGACTCTTCCTCTCCCTTAAAAATCAACATCAACCTCCCTTCTCCATGAACTCTTCTCTCGCCTACAACATCAATATCAGTCTTCTAGATTTAGCGACACTTTCTTGCTTCAAATTTTGATAGTTTTTCTCCTTTTCTTTCGTCATAATAGCGATATGTTTTTTTTCCTCACATAAATTTCCTTATTGGTTTTGTTCTTTTTCTCTCACAGAATCAAATTATAAATTAGTTCAGAATTTTCATTCTAATGATTTTGTTTTTTCGTTCCTCACAAATTCAAATTGTAAATTCGTTTAGAATTTCCATTCCACTGATTTTGATTTTTCTTTATAAATCTCAACCAATTGCATATGATGCCTTTTATTACATATAAAATGTCAACTTCTGAGTCATCCGGCCTTAGAAAAGATCCAGCATGGAATTATACGACATTAATAGACCCAAAGAATACAAATAAAGTGAGATGCAATTTTTGCGGTAAACTAAAACATGGAGGGATTTATAGGCACAAACAACATCTCGTAGGAGGCAATAGAAATGCCAAAGTTTGCCCGAAATGTCCAAAACATGTAAAAGAAGAATTGAGTGATTATATGACAGAGAAAAAAAGGTGAAAAATCAAATGGAAGCCATGCCTCATTTTGATGATGTTGCTGATCAGCAAGAGAATTGGGAAGCCAAAGAAGATATTTCAATGAAAGGAAAAGGACGCATATCAGTTTCATAGCCTTCAAACTAATTTTCATGGCAAGAAATCAAAGCAAACAGGCCAAATTGATTTATACTTTTGGCAAGATGTTGATGAAATTGTTAAGCAAGGAAAGAACAAAGAAACAAAGTTATATGATGACAATAAGAAGAAATTGGGGGAGAATGTTGTGCAAAGATTTGCTAGATGAATGTACGATGCAGGCATTCCACTTAATGTCGTAAATTATGATAGCTTTGGACCATTAATTAAGGCTATTAGGCAATTTGGTTCTAGAATGAAGTCCCCTACTTACCATGAAGTTAAGGTCGCTTATTTAAAAAAGAAGTTGGAGCATACGAAATCAATCTTGAAAGACCACGAGATTGGTTGCACTTTGATAGCTGATGGGTAGACCGATAGAAAAAATAGGACATTGATAAACTTTTTGGTGAATAGTCCAAGAGGGAGTGTGTTTATAGAATCAGTTGATGGGTCCAGCTACTCTCACATAGGAGAGAAAATGTTTGAGCTACTTGATAGATATGTACAACGTATGGGGGAAAAGAATGTGGTTCAAGTTGTCATAGATAGTGCAAATGCATATGTTTTAGCTGGCATATATAATTTTAATACCATTATATAAAATTATTATACTGTTTTCTTTACTTTTAACTTACAATATTATTTTTCAAAGACTTGCACATGATATTCGTTGACCTAGCAAATGTTTATGATAAAGTTCCAAGGAAAATTATATAGAGAATTCTAGAAAAGAAAAGTGTTAGCATAGTGTATAGTGAACTAATTAAGGATATATATGAAAATATAATGATAAGAGTGAAGACTTCAAGCGGATTAACTAAAATGTTTCTTATAAGAATAGAGTTACATCAAAGATCAACTCTAAGTCTATCTTGATAAGACGAACTCACTAGACACATCCAAGATGTGGTACTTGTTATTTGAAAATGATATTATTTTGGTATACGAGACCCGTGAATGGCTAAATGCTAAACTCAAATCATGACAGAAAATACTAGAAGTGAAAGGTTAGGCTTAGTAAAGGTAATATATATATAATTTAAGTTTAGTAATATTAAACGTAATCAGATAATTATTAAGATAAGAAATGATAAGTTGTCTGTAACTAAGAGTTTTAAGTATTTAGGATTATTTTTGGAAAAAGATGGAGGAATTGAAAGAGATGTCTTACATAGAATACAAATAGGATGGTTGAAATGGAGGAGAGCGTCGGGTGTCTTTGTGATCATAAAATACCTCTAAGACTAAAAGAAAAATTGTATAAAATGGTGATTAGACCTGTTATATTATATGGAGTTGGATATTGGCCTATGACTCGAGCACATAAGTAAAAGATGAAGTTGTATAGATGAGGATGTTAAGATGGATATGCAGACATATAAGGATGGACAAGATAAGAAATGAAAATATTAAAGAGAAAGTCAGTTGTACCTATTGAGGAAAAACTCTAAGAGACATTTAAGATAGTATGGATATATATGTAGACGACCAATAGATACTCCAGTTAGGCGATGTGAAACTATGACAAATGTGCACATCGAACGAGAAAGAGGAAGAATAAGACCAAAGAAAACTTAGTTAGCAACAATAAAATAAGATAAAATTTATTCAAATATAAATGATGATATAGTAGGGGATAGAATTCAATAACGTAAAAGGATTCATATAGCCGACCCCACCTAGTGGGATAAGGCCTGGTTGATGTTGTATTGTTGTTACAATATTATTTTCCAATTTGAATGAACAGGGCAGCTTTTGGAAGCAAAGTATCCCCGCTTATATTGGTCTCCATGTGTTGCTCACTGCTTGGATTTGATGTTTGAAGATATGTTCGAAATTCCTCGCCTAAAGGTGTATGATAGTGTCATGATGGTTAATGAATATATATATATATATATATATATATATATATATTATAGGCCACAAGTTTTAAGTATGACAAGGGAATTCACAAGACAGAGGGATATGGTTAGGGCAGGAAAAACTCATTTTGCAACAGCATTTTTGACACAAACGGTTCCAAAAGCATAAGGCTACTTTGACAAAAATGTTTACTTCTGAAACATGGACCACTTATAGATTTGCAAAAGAGATGTCAGGTAAAAGGACAGCAAATGTTATATTAATGTCTTCGTTTTGGAATATTGTTGTTTATGCTGTGAAAATAGGTGATCCATTAATAAAAGTTCTTCGATTGGTTGACACGAAAAAAAAGCCTGCAATGGGATACATTTACGAGGCAATAGATAGGACTAAGGAAGCTATTGTTGCCTCATTTGATAGCAATGAAGATAAGTACATAGATATTTTGATATAATTGACAAAAGATGGTCAATACAACTCCATCGACCTTTGCATGCAGCTGGTCATTGTTTAAATCCAGAGTTCTTCTATTCAGATCCTAAAATACAAAATGATACAGTGTATATCGAGGATATGTGAAGGTGATGAACTGTAGGATAAAATCTTGGATCAACTACCAATGTATAAGAGGGTTGAAGGACTTTTTGGAATGCACATCACCATTAGACAGCGAATCAAAAAGTCACCAGGTGATCATTTTTTTTTCTTAACATATCATAGGTAATGTTATTTAAAATTAGAAACTCTTATTTTATTTCAATTTCAATATTTGCCAACTAAATGGTGGTCAGCTTATAGGTGTTCCGCACCAAAATTACAAACATTTGCTATTAAAGTTCTAGTATGACATGTAGTTCATCTACTTGTGAATGAAACTGGAGTGTTTTTGAACATGTAAGTATAAATATTTAAGAAAATATTAAATCAAATTATTATAAAAATTAAAATTAAAATAATTTTTGTTTTGTGTGAAGCTTTATTCCTAAAAAAGAAATAAGTTGAAGCAAAATAAGACTAAATGATTTAGATTTTATTAAGTATAATAAGGCTTTGAGGCGTCGATATGATATGTGTGACACTGTCGATCCTATTTCTTTGGATGAGATAGACAATAGCAATGAATGGTTGATAGGGGGATTGAATGATAACACTAATGAAGAAAATAATTTAATATTTAATGATAACAATTTGACTTGGAGTGAAGTTGGACGAGCTTTTGGAGTTGGTGAATATGCCTATAGTTTTAGATCTCGAGCTTCATCTTCTTCAAAAGAAGTAAGGGCAACTACATCAAAAGGAATTAAGAGGATCTTCTACAAGTCAACTTATTGATGAAGGGAAGGAAGAATCGATATTCAGGAAACCAATGAATCTAGCAATGATGATAATGATATGCGATGATGATAATGATATGATTGAGGAAGATGATGAAGATTTTGATGATTTAGATATTTGAAGTTTTTTCCTTTAATTTGAATTATGCGTTTATATTTACATTATTGTTTAATATTTTATATATTATAGTTTTGTTTGTGAAATATTTTGGCAAAAATTCCTTATATATTTGAATTGTAAAAATGTATACCCAAAGCGAGGCATGCGCCTCACCTTGTATCATGCACCTCAAACCCCATAGCACCTATGCACTTTTAGGCACCTCACGTCTTAAATAACTATGGTTGTAACAGTTACAATTCAACTGCTACAACATGCTATTAACTAGTGTTTACTTGAGTTGGGCAAGATCTCATCTATGCACATGTTGTAGTAGCTATGAATGGTAGCTTCTATACGTTGTAGCAACTATCATTCATAACTGTTACAATATGCTGTTGATCAATATTGACTTGAATTGAATAAGAACTTGCCCATGCACATGTTGTAGCAATTATGGTTAGTTGTTGCTACAATATGTTATTGACCAGTATTCACTTGAATTGAACAGAATCTCACTTGTGCACAAATTATAGGAGTTATGAATCATAGTTATGACATGATGTAGCAACTACGATTCATAGCTGCTATAACCAAGGTTGTCAAACTCGCGATTCCAGTGTCGACTCGGTTAGGGGTGCACAAACTCGTATCGTAAATTCGTATCGTAAACTCGTACGAGTTTACAGATAATCCAAAAAAGAATTATAAAATATCAAATAATATATATTTGATCATAACTTCATAAGAACAATGACTATTTCACATATCTAATAAAAAAGCATAAACATAGTTATCAATATGTTTTCACATATAAAAAAAGACTAAACATGAAAATTTAACATGAAAAGATATGAAATTTTCAAAATTTATGTTTCAACATCAAGTTACAAAATGACAAATTTAAAATTTCATACAAAAATAGTCCAATAGATACACCAAATAAGCTTCCATTGTCCAAATTTGATAAAAGGAAACATCAAACAAAGATTTTCTTTATTTATCGAGTTTACCGAGTTTGACCGAGTTGACTCGCGAGTTTACCGAGTTTACCGAGTTGACTCGCGAGTTTACGAGTTTACAAGGGGGGCCCGATTTTAAGCTGATTCAACACGAAATTGAAATAATAGTTCGTAAACTCGCCGAGTTGACTCGCGATTTTGACAACCTTGGCTATAACATTTTAACTAGCTGGGGTAAGGAGGGGTAATTTGAGTAATAAAAAATGGAGTGGAGAGTTATTTTGATGATTAATGAAAAAGGTGCCCTTTTAACGATTTCAATAAAAAGCGGCTCTTTTGATTTTCACCCATTGAAATATTCATGAAACCTCCCACTTTTCAACCATCAGGTCATCAATTGATAAGAACCTCCTAATAGGGCGTCACCGCAATTGATAATAGCAACTAGCTCAACTCATCTTGCAAATGTCATTCAACAAGTGGAAACTAACACACAAAAGACCCTAGTGAAAATCCTAACTTTAGCATACAATTGTACAATTATCTTGGCAAGGGTCATATCGCATCAAAATAACTTCATGCACTCCTAGCCTTAGAACCTGAGCATAACAACATGAAGTAGCATACTTCCCAACTTTAGGAAGTAATAAGGAGGTCAAACCTTAAATGAACCATAGGAAACTAAAGAGGGTGAGGAAGAAACTCTAGGTTGTCACATAGTGCATCGCATCTTATCCCCACCCATGTCAAATGATACGTAGAAACACACTAGCATCTTCCAAACCTATGCGAAATGTGAAAACATAGTAGAAGATTGTCATCGACAGTGTTCATTGGTGGCATTAGTAGACCATACCTCTATCTAGTTTTCACAAAGTTTTGGTCCCTATTGAGGTGGCCTATAATGTTGATAAAATATAGAGTGATATTCTTCTTATTAACGTTGCCCATGTCATCCTCAATTGATCAATTGATCATGATTTTGTGATCTCTTTGTTAATAATTAAGGAAAAGAAAACACCTACTTTTTAAGAATAATAGCAAATATTTAGTTGCCTTAGTATCGTAAGACCTTGCGGTCAACCCTAATTCGTCATTGAAGGACCATCCCCTTGAGGTCAAGAAGATCCTAAACAATTTTCAGATAAAACTTTTTGAATTACCCAATGAACTACTATATACACAATTCAGCACGCTATAAATTTTATCCTTGGTTCACAGTTACCTAAGCTTTTGCACAACCACATCAACACCTCAAACGTGCTAAATTGAATAGGCAAGTAAGACTATTACATAAAGAATTCATGAGACAAAAAAAATCAATCCTTATGTTTGTCCCTACTATTCTAACATCTAAAGAAATGACTCCTAGAGAATGTGCATCAATAGTTATGGCATCAACAAGGTCCCTTCAAAGTAAAGGTTATTACGCTCACGCTAATGGCAAGAACTTGAAGGTTCTCCAAGATTGATTTGGGTAGTGAGTAGCATTTAAAATACAAGAAGAATGAGTGCTAGCAAAGCCCTTCAAACTTTCAAACATCTCAACTTCTTTTATAAGAAATTGAATCAAATCCTAAAACCCTTAATAGGAATTCTTAGTCACTTATTTTGATGACATTCTACAATAAGACACATGATGCTTATCTCAAAGATATTCACCATGTTCTTTAGATACTTAGTATTGAAAAAAATTACAATAGAAGTGCGCCTTGTGACCCCAAGTTCTCTATCTTAGGTTTAATATTTCTCATGAGGGCATTTCCACAAATTTAGAGAAACTTAGAGTAATAGGCATTATCTAAATATCTTACTAGTTTAAAGCTTTCATAACTTTGCAACCTTCTTAAGGGCTTCATTAAGGACTCTAGTACCAGTTTAACAAACTTCGATAAGAAAGGGGAGTTATAATTGTCTAAGTCTACCTCAATCATCTTTCAAGAAATTAAGGAAGAGTGTAAGGCCCTTATTCTTAGACATCTTAAACATGGTTGACGGGTTGAATTCTATTACGGATATACTTTTGTCCAATAAAACTAACCTAGTGAGGATAACAAGCCCATCTATAAAATGAGTCTTGTAGCCACATTACACACAAAGAGCACACCGGTGGTAGTATTTGCTTGACTCAAGTATGAATATGACTTTAAGATAATTTTTCAAAATGTTCAAGATTTAGATTGATTTTTTTTATCAAAGAGATTACTTATTTAAGGTCACACATTTATGCATTCCTACAATTTTACTTAGATACTTTCTCATTTGGAAAATATAAGCAAGTTTATCTTGTTGAACAATTTGAGAAGGATAAGACTATCATCTTTATTTTGGATAGATTCATTGGCCTTTATTGATAAGATGATGTTTGGATCAAGGTTTAAAATCAGAGCCGTCAATTTAGGTTGGACCCATCTTCCCATTCCGCCAAACAATTTAGGTGAGTGGGTTGAAATTTTTTCAACCCATTTTAAGATGGGTTAAGATGGGTCAATCCGCCTAGGCCTGCGGCCCGCGTGGGTTGACCCATGGCAAGCTTGGGTTGACCCACGAGTTGAGAAATTTTATTTTTTTCTTCAAAATTTAAAATTAAAGTAGAAAACTTAATAAACTAGTAGTCTTGACCCGTCTAAATTACAATTCAAACTTAAAAATTTCAACTTGACCCATTTAAACTGTAATCCAAACTTAAAAATTTTAATATTTCTTTATTTTTTATTTTTTGAGAGGCCCGTGGGTTGGCTTGCCTAACCCACAACCCGCCTTGGGTTGGGTTGGAGATTTTCCAACCCGCCAAGTTGGTGGGTCGGCCCGCCCTGCCCCACCATATGATAAGTTTCTGGAGGGTTGGCTCACTCAATCATGGGTTGGCCCGTTTGGTAGCT
Organism: Curcuma longa; assembly: GCF_044706935.1. Lineage (NCBI taxonomy): Eukaryota > Viridiplantae > Streptophyta > Magnoliopsida > Zingiberales > Zingiberaceae > Curcuma > Curcuma longa. The sequence goes on along the minus strand of NC_133867.1, from coordinate 11,313,300 downwards.
CGATTTAAAATCTCAACCCGTGCCGAGATTTCGATCCTGAACTGAAACGATACGATTTCGATATCATATCATGTCGTGCCAATATAATTTCAGTATTTTTACATTTTAAATATAAATGTATATTAATTTTATTAATATTTGATTATTAAATATGTTTTATATGTTGAATGTTGAATTTATATTTCAATATTTTCTCATAACATAATGCTTATTAAATTGTTATAAAAAATCTTTTTAAAAAAACTAATTTTTAAAATTCAAAATTAAATTTAAAACCATTTGAAAGGTTAAAAATAATTATAAAATTATTTGAAAATCTTAAATTATTTTTTTGAATGTATTTGTAAATTTTTAATTTTAAAAAATTTATTTGAAATGTTTAAGAATTATATTTTCTTTAAATTTTTAGATTATTTTAAATTTACATTTAATTTTAAAATTATTTTTAAAAATTAAATTATTTTATAAAATATTTTAAAATTATTTAAAAATTTTAAAATAATTTTTAATATTTTATAACTATTAATATTAGTTTCTGTTTTTAAAAAATATATATTTAAAAAATAAAAAATAAACTAAACCAAATGAATAAAAAAAACGCGACTGCAATCACCAGTGGAGGCCATCGCGGCACCGCGACCTTTGTGGAGGGTTTTAGGAATATATAAAATTTTATTAGAATTTTAAATAAATTTTTATATATTTTAATGGGATAATTTGTTTAGAATTTTAGGAAATATGTTTGATTATTTATTTAGGTTAGGAGTTGATTGGATTCATTAAAAAAATAATAAGAAATAAATAAATAAATAATCATTAGGGTTTAAATAAAATATATAATTAATTAGATAATTTTATTAGGGTTTAATTAAGCCTCTTTGAGTTAATTGAGTTAATCAAAGTTCCATTTTAATTAAAAAAACTCAATTTGTTCCCGATATGCGCGCGACCTCAACATGGACGCGAGATCACGGGATCCCACAATCTCTCCAACGCAGCTCGGGGGTCGCAGCGAAGCTGCCAGGGTCGCGTGACCCCTCCGACGCAGCCACGGGGTCGCGTGACCCCTTCGGGCATGGCCGCGGGGTCTCGCGACCCCTCCGGCGGGGCCGCCAAGGTTACACGACCACTCCGGAGCAGTCGTCGAGGTCGCACAACCCCTCCACGTGATCCCTCTTGCGGCTGGGCCTGGTGTCGGGTCGTGCCGATGTCGATCGACAGACAGAACAAAATGTTTCATTTATTTCAACCGGCTCATCACGAAACTTTAATCCCTGATTTGGATTGTATGATAGTGTCGCATATGTTACGGCAAAGACAACTATGCGAAACATGAGCGCCACTATTGATTCCCACAAGCCTTTCAAAGATGTCAACATGAACTTTGTTTTAGATCTTACCCAAATTAACTAACCCCATTTAGTGGTGGTCGATAGATTTATAAAGATGTCACATTTCATTTCATTTTGTGTTACAAGACCAACGATGTATCTCATAATACTCAAGTTATTCTTTAGAAAAGGTTGTTAGATTCATGGGCTTCCTGCATGTATAGGAATGTAAATTTTGTTAGTTATTTTTAGAAAATCATCTAAAAATTATTTGGAACCCAAAACAGGTTCATGTCTACTTTCCATCAACAAACTAATGAACAGATCGAGGTTCTCAATCACAATCTGGAAAATATACTTAAGTGTCTAGCGGGCAAAAAATTAAAAATTTGGGGTTCTCTTTTTTCACTTGCTGAATTTACTTATAGCAATTCAGTAAATCATCTAGTAGTCAAAGTTCATTGGAAGTGTGTATAGATTAAAAGCTCATCAATGCGTTTGATCTGATTCACTGACCTATCACTTCCCATTCATTTGAATCATCTAAGAGCTTTATTGAGTGTATCAGAGACGTACCAATATTAAGAGAAGATTGCACTAAGTAATAGAACTCAAGCTAATGCACATTATAATTTTAAGAAGTACAACATAGGAAACTTTGCAACAACTTCAGACAGCTTCATATTGTTCTTCTAATCTCTTTAAAATTGTGAGATAGATTAGTTAATGCAGACATAATCAACTTACATGCTACTTCACACATTAGTCCAATTTCTAAGCATTCCTTCTTGTTTCTTAGTTTGCCTACAGATCATGCTTCCACAGTGTTAGTTCCTGCACTCCCCATCCACAACATAGCTTACTCCTTAGATTGAGTGCATTACATCCTCACAATGATAGCTCCTCATGGAAGCCTCCAAAGATACTAAGCGTATTGCAATCATTATAAGGATATATATTATGTTCATGGAATAGCTAAATAAATGGGTTTGACTGAGAAGAGGTTGCATTGACCAAGAGAGCTACTAATATTCCCTATCAATCAAAAAATAATCTCCTGCTCAACACTAAATGAAGAAGAGATGGATGAGGTGTTTAACATAAATGGTGATAGATCACATGCAACAATAGGGTTTTTCTGCTAATCTGCAACAAATCTAGGCAGTGAGGAAATGGAATTAGTTACATTGGTCAAGTTTGTTCCAATCAATTTAGTTGAAAAAATTTACAACTTATTTTATCCTTTACATTCATGATTTGACAAGCTCTCAATCAATTTAGTCCATTCTCTAGAGGTATTAAACTTATTTCTAGGTTGTATTCTGTTTAAATAGCCATTCCATATGCATCAGCAAAACATGTGTGTTCTAGATACACAGAAAATGTGGGTCCCACAACCTGGACTAATATAATGTTTAGTAAATGCAACTGACTGCGCCTACCTCACTCATTGTCTAAAAGGAATCAAATAAATACCTTAACCCCCTACTTATTTGTAGCTTCAATCTCTGGTGCCAATGCAAAAATTATACATTTAGACCAAGTCATAGTAGCTTAAGTAATAAAATGATAATACCATATGAAATCAAGTTTAAACAGAATCATTATAACTCAACAAATTGGTAAAGGCTAGTCAAGAAGAGATTGGTTTTAAGAATTCAAAATGTGAATGTCTATCGCATAACTGAGTTGGCCAAGTTGGTTGAGTAGTCCAGGTACTTATCCAAATCAGCAAATTCAATAATGTGAAAGCAAGCTTCAGGCTTGTTAGATGAACAAAAGCAAAGCATTCTATTATGCTACAAAATAGAGAAGATTGTAAAGTTCAAAATTAACTACCTGGCTAAGAAGCTTTGGTTTGTCAAGGGTGGAAAATAGAATTTCATGAATCATGGCAAACCTATTTCCATGCCTGTAAATTGGATGTTCAATAGTCAGTTTCTATGCATGAAAGATAGGGCATAATTGCTAAATTTTCATACTCCATATTGCATAAATTTTACAGATGGAGGGACTAGGAATCGTGAATGTGTACCAACTCCAAATCCTAGTCACTTAGGTCCTGTAGTAGTTTCAAGTTTATGGATTTGAGGTATAGGAAAACTCTAAATTACTCTTTAGGATACAGCAGCAACCAAAATTGTCAAATTAATTAAAAGAATACAAGAAGTCACTAAGACTCTGCAAGTTGCAGGAATAAAGCAGAAATATTTATCACCACCGTATAAAAAGAACAAACCCCATTTTCTCATTTATTTCACATGATTGAGAGTCCAGTCTGACCATGTCCTAGTGTAGAAATGAAACAAAGTCCTCTCATGATCATGCACAAAGTTCTTTCTTGATTATGGAAGATATCTAGATGGGCTCTCATTACATGTACACATGCTAACTGATGTATTTTATTTGTAGAGAGAAACAATCCATATTATAATTACTGAAGTATGATGGCATCAGATAAACACATCTAAAGGTGATGAGCTTACAAAGTCAACCAAAATAAGAACCACTAGCAGGAAAGCATACGCTAAAATCATCTAACTAGAAGTATCATTTATTACAATGTGTTTTAGCATAAAGTTCCAAACCATTAGCCTGCATTGTAAAAACTATTGAGAGTAGAACACACCTTGACGAAAAAGCATCTCCAAACTCAGTTTCATCATCAGAACCCTCAATGTTCTTTGTTGCATCCAAATTTTGTTCCTCTAGCTTTGAGCAAGGTTCAAAGTAAATTTCACATGTCGTCATTAATTATAAAGGAAAAAATAATATGTCAGTGGTTAAGAATGGAAAATTATCAGCAGTAAAGTTATGGTTATCATTTGTACTCTCATCTTATCAATGGTCAAACTCTTCATCAACCCACTTCATACGATTTGGGGACACCAACACTCAAGTTCGATAGAAAAAAGCCTTAATGATTACATGTAAAAAATTTATAAACAATTATGTCAGACACCTAGATCCATATTCATAGCTAACATTCATATACGAGGTGAAGTAACACTGCTTATGACAGCTTTAACCAAGATTTAAGATCTCATTACAGTTTTGAGTTTTGGTGGCTGGCTAAAACAAGATTGTTTTGGTGATTGATAGTGTATTATAGGGGTGCAAGTTGGTGTCAAATAGAAAGTATCATGACGAGGAGGAGAAAGAGGAAAAAGAAGAAGAAGTTCAAGAGGAATAGTAGGAAAAAAGATGAACAAAAGTAATGATCACTCGTGACCAACAAGACTAATCTTCAGCCTTTCCCACATTGATCTCGGGCATCCAAACAATGTTCTCCTGTTGAAATTGCTGCTGAAAAGCACACTCCGACATGGTTATGCCCATGTGTTGATGCACCCCATTGAGATTTCATATTTCAACAGGGTTCAGTGCCAGCTCATGCATAGAAAAGTTCATCTGCCCAATATGAGCAAGGCAAAAATGAGATTTAAAACCTTATATTTATCAAATATCAATACTTCATTAGTTCAGTTTTGAAAATCATCTCCTCATTTTTACAAATACATAATCAAGTTTTTAGCAACTACTACTCCACAGCAAAATCTTTACAACTAAACATGGACCGCATTGCACCTTTTAAATATTGTGAAACAGACAAACATAGTTGAAAAAAATGGAGGCGACCAGAAAGATATGATTGGCAGCTTGCCTTCTAATTCAGCCAACATCTATACTATTTAAAAATGAGTTCATGCAATTATACTGACAGAATTAGAGGCCTAAATCCAATGTTTCTCTAAGTGCACCAAATATTACAAATAGACTGCTCATTTGGTGGGAGAAAAAATGCAATCCTGAGAAATAATCCCCTTTAGAAGCTACAATTTAGCTAGTTTGTGTTCTTATGAACTCATTGAGAGGGTAGACTGAGTTCTATTTGTAACAATTTGGATGATATGAAATGTATTGTTCAGCTTTAAGAGAATATTGGGCATATCAATAAATATTCATAGTGACAGTCAATAGTAAATAAGAATGATGAGGATTACGATTTAGCTAGTTTGTCTTCTTATAACCTCATTGAGAGGGTAGACTACGTTCTATTTATAACGATTTGGATGATATGAAATGTATTGTTCAGCTTTAGCCTTTAGGAGAATATTGGGCATATCAATAAATATTCATAGAGACAGTCAATAGTAAATAAGAATGACGAGGACTAGTGAGGATGAACAATGATTCTTCTTCAACAGTCGTAAATTTATACTAATTGCAATGGACTAAAGTACAGGTGGAGCAGTGAATCACAACGGAGACTATCTAACTCATTATATATCTTGTAGAAAATCCTTATCACATATCAATAATCGAGGAACAACCAAGGAAATATTATTAAAATAGAATATGATTTGCTTATAAAAGAAGCACTCGCAGGTACACAGTACCTTCTGGAAACGGACATAGAAAACAGGCCTCTTCTCTGGGTCCTTGGCTTCTGCAAGAACTTTTTGATGTATCAAAACATCTTCGGCTCTATCAACATTCAAGTCCAGCTTATAGCTGCATGTAACCAGATAATTCAATTGCAAATCTCCAATCAGAGCATCCCCAGCTAGAAACTTTTGAAACAAGAGTGAAGGAAAAAAATATTGAAAAATTCAAAATACATAGCATAATTTAATAAGAGTGCAAAAAAAAAAAAAAACATCTTCCATCCAAAGCATCCCTGGCGGCAATATACCGCGAAGAGAAATCTAAAAGCAGTAGCCTAATTCTAGGGAAAAAATACATTTTTAAGTCCACCATAATCTTCAAGCAAACCACGATATCCATGATCTCCTCCTACCAGAGTTTCGCTTCGCACTAATATAGAATAAGATGATCCTTAGGAACATTGATCATAGCTAGGCAATGAAACAGGAATATTAGCAAGCACCAAATTTCTAAGGACCAAGACAGATAAACAATTGTGATCAAGAAAACCTGCAAAACCAACCAAACAGAAAGCGGAACCAACTTCACGCCGGAATCCTTCAACAAAACCAGAAACCTACTCGAGAATAATAGAACAACAGAGATCACCTGGGTGGCAACCGGCTAAAGTGCGCATCGAACAGTTCCTTGAAGTGGGGATTCGACCGAACCTCCTCGTTTCCACTCTCCATGAGCCTCTTGTATATTTCGTTCTTTATGTCGTACGCCGCCTGCCCTCCAGACACACGCGGCGGCGAGGAGCTCTCCCCGACCTCCTCGATCGGCTCCTCCGCTCTGGCACCCATGGCCTACCCTCCCCACCGATCTGATTCAAGAGCGCCGCCGCGTCTCCATCGATCACGGCCAACCTCGAAGCCAGTCCGCAGCTACGATTTCGAAGGCGAGATTGGAGCGGAGAGGGGATCGGCGTGGTGGTATTATCCGGCTAGGCGGTGCGAGGAGGGGGGAGGGATGCGGCAGGGGCAGAAGGGTCTTTTCCGGAAGTTGATAGGAGTGGGGAAAAAGGCGCACCGCTCCGACCGAGCAGAACGATTCCGGGGGTGGAAAGCAACGTATGTAGAAGTAGGCAGTAGCTGTTGAGGCAAAAATAAAGTTGAATTAAATTCGGAAATTAAAGGCAAGCGGATCGGGTAGTTTGCGTGACCCGTCAGGATCTCGCCACGCGGACCATAAAAGCGCGTCTCTGGCTACGGTCAATTCCCCCCAACAGACATAAAAAATTCGGGTGTGGTGGGTCCGCCACGTAGGCAATAATGGAGTTTGACGAGTGGACCCGTTCCCCTCCAAATCAAGTGAGTTCTGATGGCTAATATTGTTTATTTATTTTTTTATTCCTTGTAATATAATTTAATTTTAATTTGGTGAAAATTTATATCTTCATTTTTATTATGATTTTAAAGGGTATTCAATGACGTTTCATTTTAATTTTTCATTTTAAATTTTTTTATCAAATTGATAGTTTTACCTAAAATTCATCAATCTTTATTAAAAATTATCCAAATTGCTCTAATATTAACTAAAATTATTTCAATATTAATTAAAATTACTTCAATATTAATCAAAATTATTCCAACATTATTTAAAGTCAAAAATATTCTAATTTACTCAAAATGATTTTAAATTTAATTAAAATTATTTTAATATCTTTAAAATTGCTCCAACTTCAATAAAAATTATTCTAAAGTTAATTAAAACTTTTTAAATACTACTCCATACTTTTCCTTTGGGGATGAGGCTTCAGTTTCAAGGTCCCCGAAATATTCTTCATCATCTGAAATATCCATATTATTAAGAAATGAAGAAATAATATCGTCCTCCTCTATCCCCACCATGTTTTCTGGAAATGGATTAATTTCCAAAGCTGCAAGAGTTGGATAGTCGTCATCGTGATTGTCCAAGATTGTGATGACATTGATCATGTGGGCTTCCTCGTCTGTCTCGTCATCCGTGTATTGTGGCGCCTTGGATGTTGATGCAACTTGATAATTGGTGAAACGTAGGGATGTGCTGCCATCATAGTTAGTATGTGTCAGCATAGAAGAGGGTAGTTCTGGAATTATTACCGATGATGGCCGTAAGTTCCAAGCTTCAGTATGATACTGCCTGGACGAATGCTTGGTTGCGTCGATGGCCTTTGTGCCTGTGGAGCGTAGATACTCCGCAACCTTGTCTACACGGAACGCAAAGCCAACGTTCGGTGTGTTTGACAACCTTGCTGTGATACTTCTTGTAATTAACAAATTTGCTTCAGCTGCATTCCATGTATTGTAGCCCTTTGTTCTGATGGAAATATGAATATGTCTGAAGAAATCCCTGGTTGTCATCATGATATCTGGCATAATATAGATTAGCTGGCTGCCTTCCGATAGGTCAACCTCCATTGCTGCTATGATGCTTCTATCATCAGCCCCCCACCTTGTGTCCCTGAAGACTACAAGGGCTATGGTTCCTGCATAACGCCTGTGCAGTATTTGAAATCGTACCTGAAGTATCCCAAGGTGGATAAACTCCATTCCTGCCTGTAGTAGCCTTTCAAAGGAATCCTCCGTGATGAAGGTCCTATCTTGCTGGTCAGAGTTGACTACCAGCATTCGTTCCTCGGAACGATAACGATACACCCTATGGTGTATATTATCCCTTCTGGTCATGTATAGTACTTCTGCGGGTACTGCTCTAGCTCTTTCTTGCATGGACCTCCTGAGTTCAGCCTCAGGATTCATTAATAAGGCCAACGTATGTTCCCTGGGCGGTCTTCCGATGATTGCTCTTCCCAGGTTGGCTATACTTCTGCCAATGCGCTGTGCTTCATACCGGGTATGTGCAAAACGTCGGTAATCTCGTATTTGGTCTTCCACAAGTGGTGTTCCTGGTTCCCTAACTGTATTTGTAGTTTCTGTTTGTGTGATGGTGGGAAGGTTGCTCCTTCTGGAAATCATCGTATCTGTTTAAGCAGCTCAAAGGGGTCTTTGTACGCCTTGATGGTCCCCTTTCCAATTTTGCTTCTGAAGTTTGTTCCTCCTAGATGTAAGTTGTCAAGCTTCTCTATAAGCTTTTCAGCTTCAGTTGAATCTGGTTGTTTTAGCTTGGTTACTACTTCTTTGAGGTCTTTGACTTCGTTTCTCAGCTGCACTATTGAATATATGAGAAAATTTAACTGCCTTGATATAACAATCGAAGCTGGTGTAGGATCTTCTTTGGTGAAGCCTACTCCTTCTGTGTTCCAACCTTGAGTGGTTGCTCTGACAGCTTCTTTGTAGGAGTCAGTTGTTTTGACCTCCTCTAAGCTCATCCAGTGATTACCTTCTTCAGGTGGTGGATTAGCTCTTCGATTTTGGCAACCTTTGCAGTGAGCTGTTCTGTTAAGATTTCTGTTTGCCTTTCCACAGTTTTAGGCTGCTCACTTATCTTGAGAACCAGTTCTTCCACGTCTTCCTTTGATAGAGGTCTTCTCTTCAAATATTCTTTTCTGAGAAGATTGATCTCCTTCTGTAGCTGTTCTTGTTTCTGATAGCTTTCCTTGAGATCTTGCCTTTGTTGCTTGATGATGCCTAGAATCTCCGGAATCTTATCAAGCTTCTCCTCCTGTTCCTGCAACTTAGCCCTTAATTGCAGAGTGTTATAACAGTTTTGTTTGCAAAGGCCAAAGATAGCCTTGTTTCCAAGATCAACACGATATGCTGTAACTCGTAAATTATGAGTGAAGTCTGATTCTGCAACTGAATCAAGATTTAGGTAATCTAAATTTTTTCTAACATCCCACGAGTGCCTCCATGTGTTGAATTGTTTTTCAAATTCCTTTAAATCCGAGTTCATAAGCTAAATTACGAGCAGTGGTTTTTAGAAGTAAAAATTCAATTCTTAAAGCAGATAAGGGTAACCCTTCATGGGTTGCTTCTACCTTTGGTATTTCCCGTTTCCTTGTCCTTACGTCTTACTGCATCTATAATTATCTTTTACCTATAAGTATCAGATAGTTAGCATAATCTTCTTGGGGTACTTCACGCTGTGATTTTACTGTTTAGGAGGATATTAAGAGATCTCCTGGGCTGACATGGTTTTTGACGCCACACCTTGGCTTATGCAACCTTTAGCAACGCCCACTCTGCCTCTCCAGCTCCGATCAAGTAAAAACTCATTTTTCCCCCAATAAATCATGCTAATCTCTCTTCAGCATATAGGAAGCTTGACAACTTACATCTAGGAGGAACAAACTTCAGAAGCAAAATTGGAAAGGGGACCATCAAGGCGTACAAAGACCCCTTTGAGCTGCTTAAACAGATACGATGATTTCCAGAAGGAGCAACCTTCCCACCATCACACAAACAGAAACTACAAATACAGTTAGGGAACCAGGAACACCACTTGTGGAAGACCAAATACGAGATTACCGACGTTTTGCACATACCCGGTATGAAGCACAGCGCATCGGCAGAAGTATAGCCAACCTGGGAAGAGCAATCATCGGAAGACCGCCCAGGGAACATACGTTGGCCTTATTAATGAATCCTGAGGCTGAACTCAGGAGGTCCATGCAAGAAAGAGCTAGAGCAGTACCCGCAGAAGTACTATACATGACCAGAAGGGATAATATACACCATAGGGTGTATCGTTATCGTTCCGAGGAACGAATGCTGGTAGTCAACTCTGACCAGCAAGATAGGACCTTCATCACGGAGGATTCCTTTGAAAGGCTACTACAGGCAGGAGTGGAGTTTATCCACCTTGGGATACTTCAGGTACGATTTCAAATACTGCACAGGCGTTATGCAGGAACCATAGCCCTTGTAGTCTTCAGGGACACAAGGTGGGGGGCTGATGATAGAAACATCATAGCAGCAATGGAGGTTGACCTATCGGAAGGCAGCCAGCTAATCTATATTATGCCAGATATCATGATGACAACCAGGGATTTCTTCAGACATATTCATATTTCCATCAGAACAAAGGGCTACAATACATGGAATGCAGCTGAAGCAAATTTGTTAATTACAAGAAGTATCACAGCAAGGTTGTCAAACACACCGAACGTTGGCTTTGCGTTCCGTGTAGACAAGGTTGCGGAGTATCTACGCTCCACAGGCACAAAGGCCATCGACGCAACCAAGCATTCGTCCAGGCAGTATCATACTGAAGCTTGGAACTTACGGCCATCATCGGTAATAATTCCAGAACTACCCTCTTCTATGCTGACACATACTAACTATGATGGCAGCACATCCCTACGTTTCACCAATTATCAAGTTGCATCAACATCCAAGGCGCCACAATACACGGATGACGAGACAGACGAGGAAGCCCACATGATCAATGTCATCACAATCTTGGACAATCACGATGACGACTATCCAACTCTTGCAGCTTTGGAAATTAATCCATTTCCAGAAAACATGGTGGGGATAGAGGAGGACGAT
>NC_133867.1:11255535-11302018 GCF_044706935.1 Curcuma longa | reverse complement strand
TCTCAGAAACATATATATTCCCTACGCACATCACCAGGATTACTTTTAGTGCAAACTTGGGAATTTCAGGGATCTCTATTTCAACCTTCAGATTATATAACATATTCTTTACTAGCCTTGGTCCTTTAATTTCTTGAGCTGCTGTAATTCTGCTTATGGTTTCTTCGTAGAGCATGCTAGCAGCCTCGGTTTCCTCAGTACTTCCAGGCTCCCCTAAACTCCTGGACTCCTCCCCAAGTTCCTTTTCCATTAATAATTCTTCGTATTTGGCTTTATAATATGCCACTTCTTTCTGTAATCTTTCAATTTCTCCTTTGCACTAAGATATATAATATTCCTGCTCATGAATTAGAATTTGAGGGAAAAACAAGGCCGATGCTGCCGGGGCTATAGGAACTTGCTTGTTGAAATAAGAGGGGTCTCAAAGGTTGCAGGCTGTAATAAGACAATTAGGGCAATGGATCCTCGCCCTCTGTAGTGTAATTCTTTTACAACAGGTACAATTGCTAGGTTGAGGAGGATATACAGTTTCATTTTGGTGCCAATCATGCAAGCAATTTAATTGTTCTTCTGTTACTTTGACTCGGGGGCGATAGCCTCCGTCCACCTGCCCAAGCATAAGAATTGTTTCGTTATGAAAATGAAGGGTTTGGATAGACCTCTGTAGTTCTTCCATGTCCTCTTCCCCTTTAGAGATGTTGAATATTGTGTCACTTTGCGTTTCCCCTTCTTGGACAGATAAAATATCACAGTCGTTAGGAAGGTCTAACTGCTCAAATATAGCAACTCTTTTGATGTTTCTCTTCTCATTAGGATATTCCCTAGCAAAGTGCCCTTCCTGTCCACACAACTAACACTTACACATTTTGTTTCGTATCAGGTGCTTCCGCTTTTCAATCCGCGCATAAGACAACCATGGGGTTTGCCTTTATAGGTTCGAACGCCTAACCCCATATTTCCTTTGTCCTTGATTTTTATAGTAGTCGAGAATGGGAATCTGGCTATAGAAGGACAGGTTTTTCAAAGAGCGCTTGAAAGTTGTGTCCTTGCATTCCTATTCAAGAAATTTGTAAGCAAATAATATTCTAGGATAAACACCTACCGTCAGGCCTGAGTATTTTTCATCGAATGTGGCCTTAATACGGTTTCCCAGATCTCTGGGCATCTTAAACTAAAATTTTTCTGATAGCTCTGGTCCGGTATATAGTCTTCCAGTTTTTGATGCCAGTCTCATATAATCGTTCATGTATTGGACAAATGTTTTTTACGTTGTCACAAGATAGCTTTTCCATATCACGATAGGCTACGTCTTGTATAATTGTTGAGCCCTGGGTAGGATCTTCAAAAAGAGAATACCTGCCTCATCTGGGATAATATATTCTGGATGTCTTCTCTTCCATCAGCTATACTAATTAGGGCATCATACTCAGTGGGATAGTTCATCCTCCACTGGATCCATGCCAACTTCTCAATCTCCCCTAATAGATTTTTCATATATTCGACTTTATCTTTTGGGTCTGTGAAGCCCTGGCTTGCTACATGATTTTTGGTGATTGACTCCCATCGTGAAAAGACATCATGGAATAAACTCAATTGCTCTGGTATGACAAATATAGCTCCCCATTGTTGTTGGGCTAAGGGGAGTGCTAGACCTAAGAACATCGACCACTTGAATGGGTCACCACGAGCGTTTCCCAATTTCCCTAATAGTTGATGAAAAACTTTTATAAAATATAATTGATCGCCTCTAAAAGTAATCAAATCATAAAAATTAAATACCTAAATTTAAAAAAAAAATATGGATCACACTCATGCACAAGCCAATACCCTAATAGGATAGTGTATCAATTCAAAAAAAATAATTACTCATAATGTTTTCTATTGTTCAAGTAGATCATAAATAAACATTAATTTCTCATTGACTTAAAACATCAAATCTATTATAATTTGCTGACCAAATAAATCATTTATATACCTATTTAATCTCATTGATCACAAAAATCAACTTTCGTTAATTCATACCACATGCTAAATACGGCCATTAAAGGGCAATATAAATTATAATCTTAAATGTATTAGTGTAAGACTAGAGATGACAAGTGATCTTACCAGGACTCTTATTTTATATTTTTTGAAATTTATATGTAATGTTTGGTATCTTAAATTTATATTCATTGGTCAGCCAATTATCTTATTGATGAGCGTAGATCATATATGATTTTTAGCCTTATTTTAACGTTCATCTACTTGTAATTCATTGCATATGCTACACTTTGTCACACCTTATTCTTTTATATTGTATATTTCTACTCTTTTGATCGGAGATCTGCTCTTTGTATATTTTGCTTGACAGGATACGATTTAGAGCCAAAATGATGCATTATTGATGGTGGAGCAAATAGTGGAGAAAAGAGACTCGCACTAGTCGTGCTCATCATCACAGGCGAGTCTCTCATGCAGCACACATGCGGAAATGGAGGAAAAGGAGCAACAGAGTAGAACACGATCGTGCCTACCAGGCACAACCGTGCCTCACATATCCACAGCCCAGACACGGTTGTGTCCCTCCTATCGATGGAAGACAGCATGGCCGTGCCCCACAGGCACGGTCGTGCCAATTATCCAGAGCTACAGCTGCCCCTGGCCGTGCCTCATTTCTAGAGACATGCTAGGTGAAGGCCATGCCTATTAGGCACGGCCGTGCCATTTTTCCCCGAAGCGTGCCTGTTCCAGGCCGTGCCTATTAGGCACGGCCGTGTGACGGAAAATTCTGGACGTGTCGCTCTCTTGGACAGTTCTGCAGACTAAAAGTAAAACGAACATAACTTTCAGCTCGGATGGACCCACAGGCCGTGCTACGTACCGAAATGTAGAGAACTTCAAGATCTACAACTTTGCTTCAGGGTGTACAGATAGATGACTACTTTAGGTTGTGCTAAATGGCACGGTTGTGCCTCCTGACCACGGACATACTGGGTGCTCTGCCCAAACTGCAGACCAAACTTCAAACCAACATAACTTTCGACTCAGAAGGAGTTATGGGTCGGTCCACCCACCAAATTGAAGATAATTTGATGCTCCACAATTTTGGTTCAGAGTCCAATGGAAAAAAACCGAATTTATTGGGTGAAAAACCCATTGGGGCGGAGCCTTGTAAACTAGGGAAAATCTGGACAGATTTGGGAGAGTATATAAGTGGAAAACAAACCCAATCTTGGGTTATCTTGGGTCATTCTCCAAAACCTTTGGTCTTGGCTTGGTGACGGCACCTCCACTCCCTAGGGGAGGCCCTAAACGCTCCATCATTCACCAATCCGCTCTCGCCAGTCCATCTCCACCGGTCCATCCTACACTAGGAGCAAGAAGAACTTCAAGAGGAGGCCCACGCTTCAAAGATAAGTCTTCCCCTTTCTTTGGTAGATGACGTTTTCCTTACATACTTATTGTAACCTTCTTGTAATGGAGTAGATCCGTGAGTTTAGGATGTAGGATGAACATCTATGTAATGATGGTGGTGTATGAACTAGTTTATGTCATTTTTCCTATTCAATGAAGTGTTTACATTTGTTTCGTGTATTGAGTGCCTTGAATGTGTTCGATGAAATGTTTGTGTGAGCGCATATGCATGATTATGAGGGGGTAGATTATTATGTAGAGATATCCTAGGATCGTATACCAGGGTGCCTTATGGCAGAAGGTTAACCTTAAACCGAACTTTCAGAAGTAATCTTTACACAGTGATAAACCTCCATAAGGGATAGCTAATGGCTATTGATGACTAGAAATGGATTCCTTAATTGGGTACTCGGTGACAGAGAGTAGTACACTGGAAGTATACTGGGGTGCCCGAGTGACAGCGGGAGAGTCATAACCAGGCTATCTGGTGTCGTCCTGAACTAGTAATCGTAGCGTTAGAATATCATGATTTATTCCAACAAAGTCTGACGAGATCAAGTTGGTATTTTGATTAAAATCCCTACAAGGTGGTAAACATTAAGAATAAGGGAACAAAAATGAATTAAGGATATCACCTAGCATTGATGTAAATTTGAAATCCTAGACTTATCCATCTCACCCATAAATCCCTAAACCAATCTCTTTCTCTACCACATCCAAACACACAATTCTCAACCAATCCGTTTCCCTCCGAGTCTAGATAACTATCTCAGTGACATCACTATAACTAATACACAATCCCTATGGTTCGATATCTTTTTATTACTTGACGACAACCGTATATTTGCGGTTCACATCACTTATCTTCATGATGAATCATAATTATGGATACAAAAGATTTAATAAATGAGATAGCGAGAAATAAGAATATGACAAATAATCTAGATATTGCATACTATACATACTGCAAAAGAATTTTCTCTACAAGCATGGATATTTATTCTGTGAATAAAAGAACACTACATTCCATTGATCTCTAAACTCATAATACACGTCAGTAAGAAGAATAATCTTAATTCCTTCTCTCCTATATTTTTCTTATAGGTAAAGTTGGCAAATTTATAATAATCAACAATATTGAATGCATGACTTGCAAATCTGAACATAAACGGCGCTTAGTTATTTGTTAGTTTTCCTGATAAATCATTCTATCTCCGTACCAATTACATCGAAAGGCATATTGCATCTTTATCAAATAGAAGCACAGATCCTAATACAAGTTAACATTTCGCGAACTAGACAGCAACATTGCCCATTTTGTTTTACAGGGCCAATAATTAATAACCTAAAGATACTAAATTCATTCTCAACAAATTATCAATACCTAATAATGGATTTCGTATGCCAGTAGTTGGCTATTGATACCCAAGAGAATGCTTGATACTGGTAGAAGAAACATAAAATAGTTTGGATTTGAAGATGCTGAAACCCACACCAAAGCTTCCTAGCCACGCCAGCTGTTCTGCTTCTTCGCTTCGAAGGCAGCTCCATCGTTAAGCATGTCCTGCGCATCAGTTTCCATTCCAAGCTTTGAGAGAGCAAGTGCTTGCAAGTAGAAGGCTGTTGGCCATTCGGTCATGCACACCTGAGCTTGCATAGCATCACGTAGGGCCAGCTCTGGCTGTCCGTTCATCAAGTATGACAGGCTCCGCCTTGCAAAGACGGTCGCAGAAGGAATTGACATCATTGCCACCAACTGAATTATAAGGAAAAAAAGAGGGGAAATGCTATCATTTTCATTGTGTAAGCAACACATCATATGGCTTGAGAAATGGGAAAGATACCATTGATTAGAAACCATGCACAAAATAGATTTACCATGAAACTAGTAAAAGCCTAGTTAACACTTAAACATGCAAGGGAAAATTGAATTCGTTGGCAGGGTTAAAAATCTGGTTAACACTGGAAACAAGGAATGCAAATGGAGCTAAGAATACAGAACAGGTCTTCTTTTTTATTTACCATTTTTTTATCAAAGCTTCTAGTAGCCAGACTGTAGTGATTGTCATTTAAGGTATATTGTTATTACCTGACAGTTAGAATGTCGAAGACTTTAAAGATATGAGTTGTCCTTCACATGCTGCAATATCCCAACATTTACTAAAAGCTAATTTCATTTATTCCTGTTGTTACTTGTGTTTTCAGCATATAATTAATGTTATTGGCAAATAAATTAGTTGTTATTTTCTTCCAGAAAAAAATCTATAAGCAAATAGCAGCAGAAGCTTATAATTATAAACCCACTAACCTGAAATGAGTTAGGTTTGTGGGGAAGCAAATAGATATGTTATTGAACATAATATGATCTAAAGAGATAATACAAGTAGGAAGCATATCAAGTCTTCATATTGTCAACTGTTTCAATAACCCCTACAAAAGATTATGATAACAATACTTACTACACTATAAAAGACTAAGAGGTAAACTGAAGGGTTCTAAGAACCATTTTACAATCATAGTATACTATTGAAGTGTTTCCTTCAACCAAAAGGAGGCGTAATGTCAAGACGCAGCTTGTGGCAACAAATATACATTAGTTGATATTGAATCATACCTTGGAGTAGTATTCAATAGCATTCTTGAAGTCCTTGTCTCTGAATGCAATGTCACCAAATTTCTTCGTGTTCAGCATCTCTTGCACTTGTTGTGTCCATTCTTGGAAGGAAAGCTTTTACAACAAAGTCCACAAACATGCGAATTGTGAGATTTTCAAGACTTTATAATCAAATTCCAAGTATTACCACAAACAAAAGGTAGGGAAAGTAATTCTATAACCCGTTAGCATTTTTCCGATTAAAAATGGTCATTCCAATGATGTTCATTGAAAATATTATCCTGTTGCAGAAAGTTCAAAAGTTTTCCATAGCAAGTGCATGATATGTCGTAGGTCACTTGAAGGAACAATAGTAATAACCCACTACCATTATTTCAATTGAAAAACACCCTCGTAATAATGTTCATTGAAAATTATTATCATGTCTAGTCCTTGCTTTCATGGCCTTATTCATTCAACCTATACTAAAGGGGCAGCACCTTGTTAGAACAGAGAACACAAATAGAGCAGAAGATATAAATTTGGAGAACAAAGCATTAATATTTTTCATTTCCACAAGTTAGAATTCACACATAAACAAAATATTATATTTAGTGAAGCATCAGCACCACTGGTCCTAACTAGACAATGACAAAATAACAAAATTACCCATTACTTTCTAAAATTATTGAGTCAAAACTAATCTTCAGTACAATTCGTTGCTTGGTCAAAGCAATCAGCAACCTCCTAAAAATTACAAAGAAAAGTTTATCTAAAACCTAGTTAAAGCTAATTTGAAACTAATCTAAAGCACAGTACATTGCTTTCAAATTACAAAGAACAGCTAATCTAAAACCTAGTTAAAGCTACTTTGAAACTTTTTCTAAAAATTGCAGATAATTGATGATTATCCTTCCCAATCTTGTTCAGCTATATCTCCTCCCTCTTAGGTGGTCTATCCTGTTGGCAACACCACCTGCCATGAGACCTTGTGTAAACCTTGAGTGTCATATCGTCAATGGTTTTCACCACAGCAGTTGCTGCCATATCACTTGGAGTCTAAGATTGCCTTTGGTTGAAAGTCTTGGCCAAATATTGGGTAAGTGGCAGCTCTACTGCACCCCTGTAGCTGTCCAAGGGTTTTAAACAGGATACATCTAAGACTGGGTGGATCTTAGTCAATGCCGATGGTTCTAATTCATAACTTTGCCAATTTATTGGAGTATTTTGAATTTACCATAATATTGAAGTGCCATAATTTTGTGTCTTTGCACAAGGAAGCTGACAAACTGGCTGCAACAGTAGAAGCACCCAAGCATCCACTTGGTACAGGACATCGTGATATATTTTTTTATCATGCATATACCTTGACCTAGGCTTGTTCAAGATGCTGGCAAATAACTTGAAGGGTTTCATCCTGTTGCAGCAATTTTTGTTCAATGGTCTAAAGGCATGTGTGGTGCCCGCTTGAGGAGATTTCTGACAGTTGACCACCTTGAAAGGAGTGATTTGCAGCCTAGTATGATATCCCTATTGTAGCAGAACTGATGTAAGGAAACCACTTAATCTGAACCATTTATTTGTAGCTGACAAAGCAGCAAAGATACATGCCAATGCAACAATCTATGGCTTCGATTTGGTATCCATTTGAGGGTGATAAGCCAAACTGTATTTGAGTTGAGTGTCACATGATTTAAAAAGCTCAGCATAAAATCGCTTATGAATGTAGGGTCACTCTCATACTAGATTCAGGAAAATCATTAAGCTTGAAAATATTCAAATCATCAAACTTCAGTGCATGTGTGATGGAGAAAAAAAGGGGTATTAAGAGAATAGATCTACATTGACCAAGATTACCAATTTGCCCTGGAATTTCAGAGGCCCTCAATGAAATCCGAGATATCTACCCAGATTTGTACTGGACAAGTGGCTGCAAGAGACCAGCCGGATCAAGTGGAACTAATTTTGTCGCTGGCATGTGTGGAAATGTTGCATGAACTCTTAGGCATCTCTCCACCAACAGAAATTGCTGTGAACATGATATAGTCTTCTGATATCCTTCATGGCCTTGGTTCATGAACACCTCCAGTGACCCATTTGGCAATGAAAGAGGAGAGGGATAAGTACACCTTATGGTGAAAGAATAAAGTCTGTCCTCGAAGCTCCATGGCCTGTGAAGAGTGGTTGATGCAGTGTGGTATACCATCTAATGCATATGATGTTAGTTTGCACCTCACAACAAATTGTTTCAAAGACATCCACAGTCAGCTAAGAAGTCGCAGCTAGTGTAGTGTCGGTGGAATCCCATCATGTGTCATGACAAAGCATCAATCACCATGCTGTGTTTCCTAGTTCTGTACTCAATAGAGAACTCAAAAACCATTAGTTTACTTACCCACTTTTGTTGTATTTCGAGTTCCAATGTTTAAGTGTGATTGGGTAGAGAATAACACTGGTATTAGAGTAGATGATAATGGTTTCACCTTGGTAAATCTCAAGAGAATGGGATTCAAATCTGACCCATTTATCTTGGGCACTCAAGCGAAGCAAGTATTTTATGTAGAAGACCCTCAAGATCCCACATGGTCTGTTGTACTTTCAACTCCAAATAGAGAGTATTTTGAATACATCACTGATGATAAGTTGGGAGTGTTGATGCAGTCTGTCCTGATTGTTGTTTTGATGTTGACACTGATTTAAGTTCATTGTATAAGAATTAAGTTCAATATATTCAGATTGATCAATGACGGATTGAGATCGGAGAGGGCTCGGTAGCTCGTTCTCCGGATTAGGTCAGAGAGGGCTCGGTAGCTCGTTCTCTGGACCGGATTGAGTCGGAGAGGGCTCGGTAGCTCGTTCTCCGGATTAGGTCAGAGAGGGCTCGGTAGCTCGTTCTCTTAGGACCGGATCATTCTCTGGATCAGATTGAGTCGGAGAGGGCTCGGTAGCTCGTTCTCCGGATTAGGTCAGAGAGGGCTCGGTAGCTCGTTCTCTGGACCGGATTGAGTCGGAGAGGGCTCGGTAGCTCGTTCTCCGAATTAGGTCAGAGAGGGCTCGGTAGCTCGTTCTCTGGACCGGATGAAGTCGGAGAGGGCTCGGTAGCTCGTTCTCCAGATTAGGTCAGAGAGGGCTCGGTAGCTCGTTCTCTGTACCGGACTATGGTCGGAGAAGGCATGGTAGCCTGTCTTCGGACCGGATCATTATCAGAGGAGGCTTGGGAGTCTGTTCTCTGATTACGTGACCCAATGCGGTTGACTCGGGTGAGACCCAAGTTAATCTGATCAAGTTTTGATTTAGGGTTTAAGGTTAGCTTTGTTTTAATCGATTGGTTAATCGATTAACCAAGGGTTAGTTGGTTAATCGATCTGGTGATCGATTACAAAGCATTCTGTGAGATCAATGGTTAGTGTTTAATCGATCTGGTGATCGATTACAGAGCATTCTGTGAGAATTCGTAAAACCCACAGAACACACCATAATCGATTGGGTAATCGATTATGGTGAATTGTAATCGATCAGGTGATCGATTACAAGCTTGTTGAGAAATCTGGATAGCGACGGGTAATCGATCACCTGATCGATTACCATGCCTTAATCGATCAGGTGATCGATTAAGGGCTTTGATAATCGACTGGTTGATCGATTACACGCTTTACAGAGGAGAGAATTACGAAGTTTAATCGATTGTTTGATCGATTAAGATATCTCT
The DNA here is from genome assembly GCF_044706935.1 of Curcuma longa. Taxonomy (NCBI): domain Eukaryota; kingdom Viridiplantae; phylum Streptophyta; class Magnoliopsida; order Zingiberales; family Zingiberaceae; genus Curcuma; species Curcuma longa. The sequence continues at coordinate 11,292,320 of NC_133867.1, read as the reverse complement.
GATCGTGTTCAGGTTTCTGCTCTGATTTCTGATTGTTCTGATATGCTATGCTAATCCGTTCTGAGATTTGCAGATAGAATTTGAATTTAAATGAAGAACAGGGTGAGTCAATGCATGGCTTTCGATGATGGCAGTTTGTCGAGCTTGGGTTTTCAGGTAAACGACATGGCAAGACCCTGAGCTGCACGGGAGGTTGATCAGTGAGTGTGCTGAGAGGAGCTTGCTGCTGGTAAGCTCAGATGGCTCAGGCTGGTCATGGTGCAGTGGACTCAGAGTCCGTTTGAACAAGCAGGCTAAAAGGAAGAGGAGAAGGAGAAGAGAAGACAACTGAAACCCTAACGAACTGCTGTGTGTGCTTGTGCTTGGGTGTTCTTGGCTTGCTCGTGCTCTTCCTTGAAGCTTTCTCCTGAGGTGGTGCAAGGTGTGGTGCTTGCTCTCGGGAAGCTTGAGGTTTCTTACTGTTTGATTAAGGCTGTGCTGTAAGTTGTATTTGTTGTTGGCCTTAATCTTTCCTTCTTCTATAATCTCTGTGCTTAACATACCTATTCTTGAGATTGGTTGTGGAGAGGTCACTCCACCGAGAAGGAGATTCATATAGCCGGATTCATCCGGGGTTCGATCTACCGAAGATCAAGGGATCGTCCACCTTACGGACACGCCGAGGAGTAGGGGCAAGTTATCCCCGAACCTCGTATATCTTCGTGTCTTCTTTGATTTTAGTTTATTAGCTATATTTTCCGCTGCGTACTAACGTGTTTGTAGGAGAAAATCGATTTTCGAAAGGAGGCTATTCACACCCCCCCTCTCTAGCCATCTCCGATCTTCAACAAGTAGTATCAGAGCTTGGGCTCTTTGCTAGGATTTCAACCCTAAAGAGTTAAAGAGATGGCCATGAAGGAAGGATTTATCTTAACCTGCTGAAACACATACGGATTGGTGATACAATTCAGCTTTGCACGCTCATCCCTAAGTCCAATGTCGAATGCTTTGGTATCAGACATCCTCCACTGGCAAAGAGCAGAATCTTCTATATAACTCAAGACTGATTCAATACGTTCTTCTTGTTCTTGATTCAATAAGTTTTCAGCATCATCCTGTTGTATTGTATTAAACCAGCGAATCTTTCTCAGAAGTACTGATGTTACAATCAGTTCGACATTCTATATTTGAATGGTCGAGTGGATAAATGGAACAAATAACAAATGGAACCGAATCCTTGCGGGGAAAATTGAGAAAGTTTTGATAGAGCTCACTGAAAAATAACATGCAAAAGAGCAAACATGCGCTAACCTGCGAAGAGTTCCTCTCAGAGAACTTTTTGGAGAAGTAATCGTAAACGGCACGAGCGCTGCATTTCTCAGTATCGATGTGAAGTTCCAGATTATCGGAACGCTCTCTTTCATGTAAAGCCGTTCCCACAGAAATCTCCCGGTGATCAAAAGCTATAACTCTGAAATGATTGAACATTTTCCCATTGTAGATTCAATTTCCATTAACAAAAAGGGAGTGATCACTAAGGACAGGGTAAAGAAACAATCTTTCAATGAAGTCCTTGTACCTAGGAACGATATGCGACAGCTCTATCGCAAAGCGTTTGGGCCCGACGAAATCGAGGAGGTAACACGTCTCGAAAGCTCCGGCCTTGAAGTCTTCTACTCTATCAAAAAAGAAAAAAAAAACTATTGGATGAAAAGGAGGAACTAAGGGCAATACCAGGCTTGCCTGCACTTACAAGTGCCAATAGTTGCCTACCTAAAAGGCTCGACAGAGGAGAAAGGCAGGACGAGGAATGGTAGGCGAAGGCGCGAGTGAAATAAGTGTGCAAATAGGGCGGCGAAAGCACCGGAAAAAGATGGATAGTTGTAGAGGACGAGGTGGGATCCGATGGCGGCGGCCGACGGTGATGAAGAGTCGCCGGCGGTTATAGAAGGTGGACAGAGGGAATCCAATGCGGCTTGCGAACGAAAGCATCGGTGAGGGGACGAGGGCAGAACGCCTCGCTTCAGAAAGGCAAGAGATGATCGGAAACCCATCGGCCGGCGCACAGAAGCACACTCTCCAATAGATGAAAAGGCTTTGTGAGCAAAAAAATAAATATTAAAATTAAAAGGGGGAAAAAATATGCTCAGCTGCATAAAATATAAATTTTTAGAAAAATAATGTGAACTTAAAAATAAAAATTTTGAAAAAAATATTGTTAAAATAAATAATAATATAAAAATAAATTCGATAATAGTATTCTATTCCACAATCAAGTAAAATATTTTAAATTTGTCATTCTTTAAAAATTTCACTTAAAACAAAATCTCTTTTTTAAAGATAGAGAAAATTCACACAAAAGATTATATTTGATAAGTATAATAATTTAAATAAGCATAAAAAATAATATTAGCAGAAAAGGAGAAAGAGGTGAAGCCTTTATAAACTTAAGTGCTTAGGTTTGTTGAGAGAACTTAAAAAATTAAAGGAATTAGATATTTAGAGTGTAAATTGCTTTATTTTTTTCAAGATCTCTTTTCTTACTCCTCTTTTTATAACGTTTCAATCAAACATGGAAAAACTTCACACAACGATTTTGCTTAGATTCAGTCAACTCAATTCTCCTTCACTCGATTGAAACATAAATTATAGAAGCCTTACCTTATAATTGCTAGTTTTCTCAACACTTGTTCAGTTCGCTCAACATAATTCAACCAAGTCAAATGAATAAGATTGGGAGCTTATATGTCAATAAATAGTATCTCTAATCTACTCAAATATACTTTAGTGGAGTCAATTTAGATCAGTTGATTCAACTCGATCGACTATGATAATAAATTTATCTATCAAATAAATATATTTTTATCCTACTTGTTTCGGCTAAACACCGCGAATGGTCAAACCACCAGTCAACGAACTAACTAGGTGGGAAGTCCTAGTAGGTCGGGTGGACCGAGGGCCTCCGCAAACTTCCTAGCTGCGGCTAGGTGGGAAGTCCTAGTAGGTCGGGTGGACCGAGGGGCAAAAAGTCTTGGTGGGTCGAGGATTCAGACATCAAAAATGACGTTGAGGGGGGGGGAGACTTGTGGTCCTTTGTTTGAGTTGCAAGGGTGCAAACATAGTCCCACATCTAAAGTACATGTAAAAGATCATGAGGTTAAAAGGATGGAAAATATCTCCATTAGTATAAGACCTTTTGGGGAGAACCTAAGAACAAAACCATGAGGGCTTAGACCCAAAGTGGACAATACTATACCATTGTGGAGATATTTTGATTCCATCGGTACTAACAGTTGACTTGGCAACTTTCAATCAACTAAACTTGCCTTGAGTCAACTCTAATTGAAATAGAACTCTTTTGTTTGTGAGCAAAAATCATTTGAGAATATACTTCAATCAACTTAATCTTTCAATGATCTCGACTTAACTTGAGATCAAATCAAAACATCAACTACAACCTTGAACACATGTTCCTGAGTTGTATAAATCTCTAAGTATGTAAGATCATTAAAAGCGATAGAGGAGGTGAATATCTTTCGTAAAACTCTTATTTTTGAAAATTGTGAACTTTAGTTGATTAATTGAGTTATGTTATATTTTGAATAGATGTTGAAGAAAATAGCTCCGGAGATTGACGGATTATTATTTTAACTAAAACCAAGAGTTAAGGTCAAAATTTTTGAATTTAAGTTCATTTTCAGCTCCTTAAATTCAAAATTTATACTTTTGGATTGTGAAAATTGACCTACACTAATATTTGAATTTTAAAAATTTCAACTTATATTTTTAAAAATATTTTTGAGTTGTTAGAGTTGGATAATTCGATTTTGGAAGTGTTGATGTATTATAATTATGAAATATAATTTTTGAAAATTATTGTATATAGTTGTGAAGTAAAATATAAAATTTAAGACTTAAGAAAATGATTATTTGCTATAATATATTAAGCAAGATATGTTTAATACAGCTGATAATGAAGTTATTATTTAATATTTTCAAAGTATGAAATCTTGCAAAATATTATTGTAAAACTATATGAAGTCAATATATGACTTTTATTATATATTTTATATTATATTATTTTTTTAATTTATTAGAGTCATCATCTTTAGTTGAAAATTCTAACTATGCCACTACATGTTATACATGTATGACATGTCTGTGTTTGAGTAGAGTTTTGAATGTTTTCTAGTAGATTTATTTATTTGTGCACCCACAAATATTAATGATGTTATGCATGATTATTATATTTATTCTTGTTTCATTTTCTATAAATCATAAAGTTAAAATTAGACACATATGAATCTTTAATAATAATTGTTATTATTATATAATTTAATGTCTATATTATACCTAATTTATTAGTTACTAAAGTGGTTAAATTAGAAAGTTTTTAGACATTAGTTAAATAATATTAAATTATTCATGAATATGTTTGCTACAAAGGAAATGACATGATGAAATTTCATAACTTTTTATCATGGATAATTTAAAGTTCATTGGTTATAGAATAATTAAGAATCACTTAAAATTAATTATTTTATTTTATAATCATGAACAAAATCATGATTAATTTATATGCTTTGTTACATATATTTGGTATATCCAAAATAACAATATGAATGTCATCTGAATTTTATATTATGTATTGTTCTTCGTTCATAAGAAGTTCAATAAGTTTCGCCTAAAGGATTTTACCTTTGCTTCTAAGGTTACATCAAAAGAATCACCTAAAGAAATATTCGATCCATTGATTCATCAAGTTCCATTAACCATTTCCGATGCCTGCACTAATTGCTTGCACCATTATCCAAGTACCATAGGCTTTGATCTCCAACATCTTTCTTACATGCTAATAAAAGAATGTGGTCTTTGACGGGTGCTAATTGTAAGTTTATGATCATCATCAAATAATAAAAATATCATTTGTTAAGGTTGTGTTACTAACTATCAGTCTACATACAAAGTAGGTTATCTAGACAAGTAGAAATAAGGGAATAATTGTGAAATTAATATAAAGCAAAATAAGAGAAAAATAAGCTCTTAAGATAATCTTAGGATTTCGATTTCACCATGATGAGTGTCGACAATATAGTTATGATTCCCTTTTTTACACATCAGATTATTCTTGAATGTGATTTGTCCTAAGGTAATCGATATGTTTCCTCTCGAAATACAATGATGTATATATCCTAATACAACTCTTATTCTCATGATAATTGAATCAAGATACCCTTTATGCTTTGTGATAATCAATATTATCCTCCGAGAGAATTTGAACTGCTTTCATGATAAAAAAAAAACTCAAGTTCCATTTTATAGTTCTGAGATTATAGTTCACCTTTCATTTTATCCTATAACCTCTAATTTATGCAAATGCATGCTAATACATTCATAATTAAGTATGCTAAAACCAAACTAAGAAAAATCTTATCATTAATAAAAGAGAAAAGTCATAAACATTAATCGTCAATTCATTATCAGACTACTCCCTAATCCTAGAATAAGGAAAACTACTTCATAAGGTTAGAGATATAAGCTATTGATGTCCAACAGCTCCTTTGATGTCATGGATGTGGCCTCCTCTTCATCCCTTGCCACCAAATCCTCCCTTGTAGCCACCATCCCTTGCTTCCTTTAATAGTTTCAGAACTCTAATACAGTTCCCAAAAATTAGGACAAACCCTAACATAATTTTTAAAAAATGAGTGGCTAATAGAATTTTCTAAAAATAAGGGGTGGCTAATAGAATTTCTTAAAAATAAGGGGAGGTGTCATCCTAAAACCCTAATGATCCATGGTCATGGAGCGTTCCATGAGCTGCCTGTGGATCGTTCTACCTTGATTTTCCTAGTAGCTTAGTATGGACCACAATTATGGTAGCTGTTAGATAATTATTATTATTTAACTAATAATTAGTCTTAAAATTAAAATAAATTAAATTAAAAGTAAAAGTAACTTCATGCAATTGAAGTTACTAATTAAATAAAACTCATCTATATATTATAATAATAATTATTAGTAATGGATGTAAATAATAATAATTGTTATAACTAATATATGATGGATGAAAAAAGAAAGAAGAGAGAAATTAATATATGTCAAATAATTGTATTGCAATGACTTCTTCACTTAGATAAGATATATAGATTTCAAGATCTGTTTCATGAAATAAATGTAATGATCATGTAAAATTAATATGTAGTACCAGAGCTTTCATTATAAAATATATATGTTTTCGTATATGAATTTATTAACATTTAATTATGAATTAATAGATACATTAATGATATAAAATATCTTTAATTGATAATATATATTCAGAATTAATGACATCAAATTGATTATTCTGAATAATTAAATTTATATGGTAATTAATTAATCATGTATAACTTCATTATATAATAATATTTAGTGCATGACATAATATATATATATATATATAGAAGTGATATACTGCGCGACTGATCCCTGCGCGATCGCAATCAGACCGTCTATCGCGCGATCACGAGCCGCATCCGACGGTCCAAAGCGCCCGTGCACAGTATTTCTCCTCGGACCTCCGCCCGCTTCCGCCGCCGTCGACACGCCGTCCGGCCACCGCCGGCCGCCGGACCGGGCCCGATCGACGCGCAACTCGCCGGCGCGTCAACCGGAGTCGGTCCGGCGGCCGGAGGTGGCCGGAAGGCCCCCGATTTGGCCGGCACAGTAGCAGCCGGACACTTTCCTCGGACCTCCGCCCGCTTCCGCCGCCGTCGACACGCCGTCCGGCCACTGCCGCCCGCCGGATCGGGCCCGATCGACGCGCAACTCGCCGGCGCGTCAACCGGAGTCGGTCCGGCGGCCGGAGGTGGCCGGAAGGCCCCCGATTTGGCCGGCACAGTAGCAGCCGGACACTTGCGGCCAAATTCCGGCCGGTTTCCGGCCAAATCGCGGCCGGAGACCGGCCGAGGAAGGACCGCCGGCGGTCGGCGGTTTGGCCGCAAGTGTCACTGTATTCGGTCGGCTACTGTTCCGGCCGAATTGGTCGGCTACTGTTCCGGCCATCTCCGGCCACCGGACCGACGCCGGTCGATGCGCCGGCGAGTGGCGCGTCGATCGGGCCCGGTCCGGCGGCCGGAGATGACCGGACGGCGATGCTAGGGCGGCGACAGTGAACGGGGGTCGGAGGAGGCGCGCACGGGGTCGCGCGGGCGGTGTCGCGCAGTATATCAGAACCGTATATATATATATATATATATATATATATGACATATGTGTTTGATTAAAATTTTAATTTTTTTAATAACGTTAGAAGACATTTAATTTTTGATAATATATTTTAATATTAATCCAAATGTATATTATAATATATTATAATATTTTATCTGAATCTGTATATCTTATTTGCAATAATTTCTCTTCATTCGCAAGCTTTTTCTATTACTATGCTTAATGGTTTAAATTTCTTTGAATGAAACGAACAAGTTAATTTTCATTTAGGTGTATTAGATCTTGACTTTGCACTATTAAAAGAAAAATCCACTTCTATTATTGATTCAAGAAGTGAAGAAAAGAAGTCCAAATATAAAACATAGGAATGGTCTAATAGATTGAGCCTTATGTTTATGTGAATGACTATTGTTTCGGTCAAAAACCGACGACAGTCAATCCACTAGCCAAGGAAATACCACCTCAACCTTGGTGGACCCCGGTGAGACGAGGGCCTGCAAGATCACAAAGAAACAAACGATTACTCGGTGCCGGGAAGTCCCGGCAAGCCCCTCCGATGCTCAAGTCAGTATTCCGTTGAAGGAAAAATAAAAATGTAGAAGAAGAAGAAGAGTTTAGAAAATCAAACCAGCCCTCCAAAAGGGAGAAGAAGAAGAGCTTCCTCTCCGAAGAAGAGGTGAGAACCTGAAATGCATAGCCCGTCGAGAAGAAGAAGTGCCCTCCCTTGGAAGAAGAGGAAGAAGACGAAAAAGTAGCAGCCCTCCCTCCTGGAAGAAGAGGAGGAAGCTGAGGAAGAAGACCCCCCTCTCTTTGCTAGAGCTCTTCATTATGTAGGCATACAAGGAGACCAAATCTGACATATGTCCTTTCCTCTTGCTTCCTTTTGTCATTATGTGCAGGAAAAAGGAGTTCAAGGACATCTTCTATGACAACTTTATAAAGGCTCTTTATGTGGCCATGTGTCTTGGAACATGCGTAGCTTGTTGAATCCACAAAAGACAAATAATGACCATAGTCCATTTGACTAGCATTGCCAAATCATCCCTATGCTTGACTCCCCCTTGACTCTTGACTTTTACCTTAGAGAAAGAGCCACGTCATTTATGCACCGGCATCACAAGTCTCCCCTTCAAGTCTAGTCGAAGAAGGTGTAGTCCGACTGACTGGACTATGTTTAACGACTTAACCATCTCTTTCGCCATACTGGTGCTGAGATGCTGAACTGCTGAGATAGTTGAAATGCTGAGGTGCTGAGGTGAGGTGGCCGGGACGAGGTGGTCGAGATGGCCAAGAGACTTGTATGAGTGGTAGTAAGACTCGAATGAGTGACTAAGTAACCTGGGTGAGGGGCGGAGGGCCTGGATGAGTGGCTGAGTACATCGGATGAGTGGCTGAGAGCCTTGGATGAGTGGCTGAGTGACCTAGGTGAGGGGCGGAGAGCCTGGATGAGTGGCTGAGTACCTCGTATGAGTGGCTGAGAGCCTTGAATGAGTGGCTAAGAGCTTGGATGGGTAGCTGAGAGCCTGGATGAGTGGCTGAGAGCCATGGATGAGTGCCTGAGAGCTTGGATGAGTAGCTGAGAGCCCGGATGAGTGGCTGAGAGCCGGGATGAGTGGCTGAGAGCTTGGATGAGTAGCTAAGAGCCTAGATAAGTGGCTGAGAGCCTTGAATGAGTGGCTAAGAGCTTGGATGAGTAACTGAGAGCCTGGATGAGTGGCTGAGAGCCGGGATGAGTGGCTGAGAGCTTGGATGAGTAGCTGAGAGCCCGGATGAGTGGATGAGAGCCGGGATGAGTGGCTGAGAGCTTGGATGAGTAGCTGAGAGCCTGGATGAGTGGCTGAGAGCCGGGATGAGTGGTTGAGAGCTTGGATGAGTAGCTGAGAGCCATGGATGAGTGCCTGAGAGCCTGGATGAGTGGCTGAGCCAGGGAGGCTGAGACAGGGTAGCTGAGCCAGGGAGGCTGAGCCAGGGTAGCTAAGCCAGGGTGGCTGAGCCAGGGAGACTGAGACAAGGTAGCTGAACCAGGGAGGCTGAGCTAGGGTAGCTGAGCTAGGGAGGCTGAGCCAGGGTAGCTGAGCCAGGGAGGCCGAGACAGGGAAGCTGAGCTAGGGTGGCTAAGCCAGGGAGGCTGAGCCAGGGAGACTGAGACAAGATAGCTGAGCCAGGGAGGCCGATGATGTAGGGACAACCACACGAGGAGTCAAACTTCAACGGGTTATAACTTTTGACTCGGGAATCAGAATGACGCACGGTCGGATGCGTTTCGGAGTTCTTTCAGAGACCTTTAATCGGTGCAGGGTAGAACCCATACTAGCCCACTTTTGACCCCATCCGACATCATTTAGTGCTTCATCCATGCCTCTGAAGTTATTTTTTACTATTTATAGGCGTGTTTTAGCTTTTTACGGCCTTTTTAAAGGCGGAGTGAGGCCAAAGCCGAGTCAGGTAAGACCGAGTGAGCTCGAGGTCAAGCTGACAGAACTATTGAGTGGCAGAGCTGCTGAACTGACTGAGCTACTAAGTAGATAGGGCTGACGGAGCTGTTTAGTTGACTGAGCTCTTGAGTCAGGGCAGAACTGTTGAGTTAACTGAGCTGCTAAGCAAATCGAGCTGACAGAGCTATTGAACAGATGGCTGAGGAGGTTGAGTAGACAGGGAGGCCTGAGGAGGCTGAGCGCAGGCAAGCCTGGGAAGGATGAGCTGAGCATCAGGGAAGCCTGAGGAGGCTGAGCGTGGGGAAGCTTGGGAAGGCTGAGCATCTGGGGAAGCCTGGGAAGGCTGAGTCGGGCACCAAGAAAGCCTGAGGAGGCTGAGCATGGGGAAGCCTGGGAAGGCTGAGCACCGGGGAAGCCTGGGAAGGCTGAGCTGGGCACTAGGAAAGCCTGAGGAGGTTGAGCATGAGGAAGCCATGGAAGGCTGAGCACCGGGGAAGCTTGGGAAGGCTGAGCTGGGCACCAGGAAAGCTTGAGGAGGCTGAGCATGGGGAAACCTGGGAAGGCTGAGCACCGGGGAAGCCTGGGAAGGCTGAGCTGGGCACTAGGAAAGCTTGAGGAGGCTGAGCATGGGGAAACCTGGGAAGGCTGAGCACCGGAGAAGCCTTGGAACGCTGAGCTGGGCACCAGGAAAGCCTGAGGAGGCTAAGCATGGGGAAGCCTGGGAAGGCTGAGCACAGCAGGTGAAGCCCGGCTGAGAAGCCTGGCACCGGGGAAGCCTGGGAAGGCTGAGCTGGGCACCAAGAAAGCCTGAGGAGGCTGAGCATGAGGCAGCCTGGGAAGGCTAAGCATAGGAAAGTCTGGGAAGCCTGAGGAAGCATTGGGAAGTCTGAGGAGGCTGAGCACCAAGGAAGCCTGAGCAGGCTGAGTGCCGGGAAAGCTTGGGAAGGCTGAGCTGGGCACCAGGAAGCCTGAGCAGGCTGAGTGTAGGGAAGCTGAGCAGGCTGAGCACCAAGGAAGCCTGAGCAGGCTGAGTGCAGGGAAGCCTGAGCAGGTTGAGCACCAGGGGAAGCCTGGGAGGGCTGAGCACCAAGGAAACCTGAGCAGGCTGAGTGCAGGGAAACCTGAGCAGGCTGAGCACTAGGGAGGCCTGAGCAAGCTGAGTGCAGGGAAGCCTGAGCAGGCTGAGTGCAGAAGCTTGAGCAGGCTGAGCACCAGGGAAGCCTGAGCAGGCTGAGCGTAGGGAAACCTGAGAAGGCTGAGTGTAGGAAAGCCTGGGAAGGCTGAGCAGCAGGGAAGCCTGAGCAGGCTGAGTGCAGGGAAGCCTGGGAAGGCTGAGCAGCAGGGAAGCCTGGGAAGGCTGAGCTGAGTATTAGGGAAGCCTGAGCAGGCTGAGTGCAGGGAAGCCTGAGAAGGCTGAGCAGCAGGGAAAGCCTGAGTGTAGGGTAGCCTGAGCAGGTTGAGCACCAAGGAAACCTGAGCAGGCTGAGTTTAGGGAAGCCTGGGAAGGCTGAGCAACAGGGAAGCCTGGCAGGCTGAGTGCAGGGAAGCTGAACAGGCTGAGCATGCAGGGAAGCCTGAGCAGGCTGAGTGCAGGGAAGCCTGAGCAGGCTGAGCACCAAGGAGGCCTGAGCAGGCTGAGTGCAGGGAAGCCTGGGAAGGCTGAGCAGCAGGGAAGCCTGGGAAGGCTGAGCAGCAGGGAAGCCTGAGCAGGCTGAGTGCAGGGAGGCCTGAGAAGGCTGAGCAGCAGGGAAGCCTGAGCAGGCTGAATGTAGGGAAGCCTGGGAAGGCTGAGCACCAAGGAGACCTGAGCAGGCTGAGTGCAGGGAAGCTTGAGAAGGCTGAGCAGCAGGGAAGCCTGAGCAGACTGAGTTCAGGGAAGCCTGAGCAGGCTGAGCACCAAGGAGGCATGAGAAGGCTGAGTGTAGGGAAGTTTGAGCATGCTGAGTGTAGGGAAGGCTGAGAAGGCTGAGCAGCAGGGAAGCTTGGGAAGGCTGAGCAGCAGGGAAGCTTGAGCAGGCTGAATGCAGGGAGGCCTGAGCAGGCTGAGTGTAGGGAAGCCTGAGCAGGCTGAGCACCAAGGAGACCTAAGCAGGCTGAGTGCAGGGAAGCCTGGGAAGGCTGAGCAGTAGGGAAGCCTGAGCTGGTTGAGTGCAGGGAAGCCTGAGAAGGCTGAGCAGCAGGGAAGCTTGAGCAGGTTGAGTGCAGGGAAGCCTGAGCAGGCTGAGTGCAAAGAAGCCTGAGCAGGCTGAGTGCAGGGAAGCCTGGGAAGGTTGAGCAGGCTGAGCACCAAGGAGGCCTGAGCAGGCTGAGTGCAGGGAAGCCTGAGAAGGCTAAGCATCAAGGAAGCCTCAGCAGGCTGAGCAGCCTGGGAAGGCTGAGAAATCCGGAAAGACTGGGAAGGCTGAGCAGCCTGGGAAGGCTTGGCCTAGGAAGCTATGACCAGGAAGGCATGGCCAGGAAGGCCTGGGAACCTGGCCAGAAGGCTTGGAGGGGCTGAGTGCCCGGAAAGGTCTGAGGAGGCCAAACACTGAGCAGTGTGGATGTTAAACACTTAGCAGTGTGGGTGTTAAGCACTTAGCAGTGTGGGTGTTGGTGTGAAGTGACGTGAAGTACCAGGGACCGAAGGTATCTAGGTTTATTCGGGTAAGCTGAGGATATGGGTGAGATGAGGTAGTCGAGCCAGAATGGCAAGTAAGAGTGGCCGAGTAAGAGCGGTCGAGCTAGCTCAGGGTGACTTAGCTATGGTGCTGGTGTATGAAACTAAGATCATAGATTTGCCATTATACATAATTAATCTTCTGAGTCTTAGAGAATAGAGGCTATAATAATCTGAAGTTAGAATATTTTAACACGGAGGTTGTCTACAAGTCAGGAACCCATGCTGAAGAAGCTGGTACAGATCAAAGATAGTCTTCAGGGCGAGACCAGGGATATGAGGCCGGGAGAGAGGCGGCCGAGAGGGCTGTAGAGGGGCTAAATGCTTGGAAGACTGAGCTGAGCCACTGAATAAATGAAGCCGAGAGGGCTGTAGAGGGCTGAATGCTCGGGAGACTGAGCTGAGCTACTGAATAAATGAAGCCGAGAGGGCTGTAGAGGGGCTGAATGCTCGGGAGACTGAGCTGAGCCACTGAATAAATGAAGCCAAGAGGGCTGTAGAGAGGCTGAATGCTCGGGAGACTGAGCTGAGCTACTGAATAAATGAAGCCGAGAGAGCTGTAGAGAGGCTGAATGCTCGGGAGACTGAGCTGAGCTACTGAATAAATGAAGCTGAGAGGGCTGTAGAGAGGCTGAATGATCGGGAGACTGAGCTGACTAAGCTGAGCCACTGAATGAATGAGGCCGAGAGGGCTGTAGAGAGGCTGAGTCGCTAGCACGGGGCTAGGAATCCATGCCTGTCGTAAGACTGCGGCCATCAACGCCAGGACAGAGGGGGCCGAGAAGGTCTGAGTAAGTCGGGCCGCGGGGGCCAAGTCGCTAGCTTGGGGCTAGGAATTTATACCTGGCGTAAGGCTGCGGCCATCAGCGCCAGGACTGAGGGGGCCGAGAAATTCTGAGCAAGTCGGGCTGCGAGGGCCAAGTCGCTAGCTCGGTGCTAGGAGTAAGTCGGGCCACAGGGGCCAAGTCACTAGCTCGGGGCTAGGAGTCCATGCTTGTCGTAAGGCTGCGGCCATTAGCGCTAGGACTGAGGGGGCCAAGAAGGTTTGAGTAAGTCGGGCCGTGGGGGCCAAGTCGGTAGCTCGGAGCTAGGAATCCATGCCTATCGTAAGGCTGCGGCCATCAGCGCCAGGACTGAGGGGGCCGAGAAGTTCTGAGTAAGTCAGGCCGTAGGAGGCCGAGTAGTTTGAGCCTATGGAAAGTCGGAGCCGTCAACAGAAGGGCTGAGAGGGCAGATGTGGCTCTTGTTTCCTTGTAAAGCATATCTACACAATGAGTGAAGAAACAAACAAGAGAGAGGCATAGAAAAGTAAAATTATGACTGAATGTAATTGAGGCTCAAGTAGATGGCTTTCTAAAGCTTTTCGAACTCTTGGTGTTGGTAGTTAGCCGGGTGGTATGATTTGCCGTAGACAAGATGGAATGGGAGCATGGAAGTGCTCAGACCAGTTCTGTTGGTCCCTTTCTCCGACGGAATCGCAGTTGTCGATGACGCCCTGGATTATCTCGTGCAGGTCGTCACATGTCATGGTGACGAAGTCATTGTGAACGAAGTCATTACGAGTCTGATCCTCGCCCTCATCGACAGGGTCATGGTTGTCGGTGGTGCGCCTAGTGGTGACCACCTTTTTATTGTAACGACCCGGCCCCTCGGCCCCTTGGGCGGCCCAATTGGCGGCCCAATCGGCGGTCCCTTGGGCGGCCCAACTAGCGGCCCCCTTGGCGACCCCTATGTCGTCAATCGACGACCCTCGGCCGCGTCGTTACTCACTAGGACTTTCCACCCCTGGCCAGTGGATTTTTGCCTCCCCCAGGATTCGAACTCTAGACCTCCAGGATAAGTACTAGAGTTTATGAATCCTGGAAGCCAAGTGAGCGCTTCTCACTTGGCTACCAGGATTCATAAACTCTAGTACTTATCCTGGAGGTCTAGAGTTCGAATCCTGGGGGAGGCAAAAATCCACTGGCCAGGGGTGGAAAGTCCTAGTGAGTAACGACACGGCCGAGGGTCGTCGATTGACGACATAGGGGTCGCCAAGGGGGCCGAGTTGGGCCGCCCAAGGGACCGCCGATTGGGCCGCCAATTGGGCCGCTAGTTGGGCCGCCCAAGGGGCCGAGGGGCCGGGTCGTTACAGCACTCACTTGGCTACCAGGATTCATAAACTCTAGTACTTATCCTGGAGGTCTAGAGTTCGAATCCTGGAGGAGGCAAAAATCCACTGGCCAGGGGTGGAAAGTCCTAGTGAGTAACGACACGGCCGAGGGTCGTCGATTGACGACATAGGGGTCGCCAAGGGGGCCGTTAGTTGGGCCGCCCAAGGGACCGCCGATTGGGCCGCCAATTGGGCCGCTAGTTGGGCTGCCCAAGGGGCCGAGGGGCCGGGTCGTTACAATAAAAAGGCGACATGCCTTTAGCTCAGAATTCCCACAGACGGCGCCAATTTTGTTCCGACCAAATACCGACGACAGTCAATCCACTAGCCAAGGAAATGCCACCTCAACCTCGGTGGACCCCTATGAGACGAGGGCCTGCAAGATCACAAAGAAATAGACGGGTTATTGGGTGCCGGGAGTCCCGGCAAGCCCCTCCGACGCTCAAGTTAGTATTCCGTGGAAGGAAAAATAAAAATATAGAAGAAGAAGAGTTTAGAAAATCAAACCAGCCTTCCTGAAGGAAGAAGAAGAGGAAGAAGGAGAAGAAACCTCCTTCTCCTAGCAAAGAAAACCCCAGCCCCAGGAGGCCTCCCTCCCTTTGGAAGAAGGAAAGAAGAAGAAGTCCCTCTACCGAGAAGCCCCCTTCTTTTTTCTATAGCTCCCCATCATGTAGGTGTATGAGGAGACCCGATCTAACATATGTCCCTTCTCTCTACTTCCTTTTGGCATTATGTGTCGGAAAAAGGAGTGTAAGGACACCCTCTATGACAGCTTAATAAATGCTCTTTATGTGGCCATGTGTTTTGGGAATATGCGCAGCTTGTTGAACCCACAAAAGAAAAATATTGACATGGGTCCATTTGACTAGCACTACCAAATCAGCCCTGGGTTTGACTCCCTCTTGACTTTTATCCTAGAGAGAGACACGATCAAATACCACTGTTCTGGCTTGATGCCGATGACGGTCAAACCACCAGTCAATAATATGTCACCTCAACCTTCGTTGATCCTGCCAACGAGAAGAACCTGAGGAAGAAGAGAACTGAACAAGCGGATTAGCAGGGCGCCGTGGATTTCCGACGAGGCCACTCCAACGCTCAAGTAAGAAGAGAAGAAATAGAAGTGGTACTATGTGTAAAGGATTCGAGATACCTCTCTTCATACCTGCGGGATTTATATAGTAGCAGAGGGAGCGTGATCTTCGGATCTTACCGCGTGTGATTGGCTGTTACTGCGGCAAGATCTCTGACGGTTTCCAAACATTCAACGGCTTAGCAGAGTTGATTATCTTCATTTGACGGTTGTGCGTATAAGTGTGAGGGATTTTCTGGGACCATGTTTGGGAACTTGGTCATCGTCCTTATCCTTTTCGATGAGTTGATAAGTCTGAGCCAAGGAGAAAGAGTCAACATATTTGCCCGTTGATGGCTGACCTAATGTGTGAGGTCAGAGGATATGTGGTTGAACTGTATGAATGGTCGAGCTGTGAGAGCATGTGACCGAACTATATGAATGGCCGAGCTGAGCTGAGCGTGAGGTCGAGCTGTATGAATGGCCGAGCTGAGCTAAGCTTGAGGCCGAGCTGACTTGAGCGTATGACCGAGCTGAGCTGAGCGTGAGGCCGAGCTGTATGAATCACCGAGTTGAGCTGAGCGTGACGCCGAGCTAACCTGAGCGTATGACTAAGTTGAGCTGAGCGTGAGAATTGGTAAGCTATATATCCTCATCCATAGCGGTATGCAATTCTAAGCCTCAAGTTGGAAGGTGAAGTATGTCGACATTAATTTGAGGTATAGGGGGCATTTGTAGACTATATATAGACCTCCTTGTAGCACTCTACCCATGAGTTCTTGTGCCTTGAACTTGAAAATCAATCATAGTGTGTGATGAGTGAAAAGTGTGTGGGTGTGCATTCCATCTTTTTGCTAGCTCCTTCATAGCCTTTCATCCCGAAAAGCATCCCAAAAACCTCCCCACCAAGAAAACTCCAGAGCATCTTGGTCTCTATCCCCTTCTTATTTCATCAAAGATAAGGCCTCCTGATTAATTGAGCATCTTGGTCAACATCATCAATCTCAAGTTTAACGCTATCCCTTTCTTATTTCATCAAACATAAGACCTCCTGATTAATGTACGCTCAATTCTTTGCAAATAGATCCACCCATTTATGCAGTTTAGTAGAACCCTTAGCCAATCTCATTGATGGCTCATTACTAGATGCATGCGTTGCACCCACAATCTGATTCAAATGTTCTTGGCTTAGTCTTTTATTTTATGGTGGTCGGACCCATCATCATGATGAGCCCTCCATCATTGGTGTACCAATGAGCTATTTTTTGAAACTACTCACATATCAAGTATCTAATCATTTTTGACTCATTGAGACTTCTTATCTGCTCCATTAACCACAACCAACCCTCTAACGAGTCTAATTAGCTAACATATGCAAATGCAAAAGTGGACCTTTAGTTAAATTCATAGTTGATTAATATGACCATCACTCTAACCCATTTGTCCAGTAAGAGTCTCCATAGTTTCTTATAACTCATGCAAGAATTTAACATTTGAAACTACTCACATATCAAGTATCTAATCATTTTTGACTCATTGAGACTTCTTATCTGCTAAGAGACCTCGCCTCTAGACCTTCCTCATTTGCCAACTCCAAGTAGGTTTCCATATGTACTAACATCTAAGTGACTCCTTTTCAAAATGTCCAATTGACCTCGACCTATTTGGTGTTCATCCATCTACTAATGCCTATTGAACTTTTTTTTTATTAAATGTCCAATCAACCTCGATCAATTTGAATGTCATCCATTGCACTTGCAACATAAGTACAAATAACCTATATACACATCATGAATAATATAATATGAACCTACTCTTAAAGATTTGCCTAAACAGATCAAAATCATATGATGCTTGAAGCATAAATGCACCAATATAATCGACAATTTATTTAGTGGATCTTCAGATGCAACCCAAATGTTTATAGTGTCCTTAGTCTTACATTCTAAAAATGGAATTTTTTATGCTTATGTACTAAGAAATTCTTCACCCAAGTATCTTGATATTTTGAGTTAAATTAAACTCTCATAAACTCTATATAGTATCAAAATCACCTAAACCCTTCTAAAAGAGATATTGGGTCTTAAGGGGCATATTAAAATAAAATAAAAGAGAGACAAGAAAACTTCATCCTTTTAGTTCCACATCCTTAAACCAAGGATGCAAGTGTTTTAAATATGTTTAAATATTGAAAAAAAACTACCTACTCAAGAGTTTTGTATTTTGGATCGGTTGCTCTCTTAAGAAATTTCATATCCTGAGTTGAAATATGCTCAACCCTTAATTAAGTCCTACTTCTAAAAAAACATTCTTACAATACTAAGAGATTTGCCATTTTGGATTTTAGACTCTTGTAGTCTTTAACACATGATCATAGAAAGCAGATCTTGGAAAATTCTTGGACCTCAACAACGCAGACTACTAACCTTTTAAGCATATACATGTTTAAATGCTATGGCTAATATGAAGGAATTACAAAGAATTCTCCCAGTAACAATGTACTGATGAGGTCAGTTTTTGTATGTGAAAGGGATCAATTTAACTTGTCGATTTTGTAGCTCTCCTGGAGATTCTGTAGGGCTTGTCGAATGTAATCCTCACTTTGGTTGGAGTATTTTAAGCAGATTAGCTTCTGGGCAACTTGGTACGCCATTTGAACTGAACGATATTTTTCACAGTTTAAGTGCATCCTCTTCACATCCTAAAAAGAAAAAAAAAACAAAAATGCATGAGTCATCATGTTTAGTAATACTTGCGCAAACCAGCATAAATTTCACAAATATACAGCAAGTTTGACAATTTGTGGAAATTGATAGTAGTTTATACAAAGAAATTGCAGCTTAGTTACAAGAAAGTGGGCTTGAGACTTCAGAGCATCTGATGGATCATCCAATGTAAGACAGGATGTGGAAAGCACTGAAACAGTAATGTTGATTGAGAGAAAGTAAGATTCAATAGCATTGAGACCCCATAGTAAGATTCAATAGAAGTATAAATCTAGGTCAAATGCATCACATTACATAGAAGAGGAGATCTAGGTGGAACATGCCATCCTTCCTACAGCCATGTTGTTAACCAAACAGTCAGATTAATAAAGCCCATAAATTCAATTTGTGTAATTCTTCAAACTAGAAGTTCAATCAATCTAGCATTCACTCACTAGGAAAAACTAGTGAAATTCTTGTCTTTAGGGATGGCACCGAGCCACAGCAAAAGGGATGAAGGTATTGAAGGAAAGCTTGGCCAGAACCACACATTCAAGTTTCCTGCGTATCTCGTCCAGTGCAAGGGCCAATAGGATATTCCTACCGCAGGAACAGAAAGCTACCTACTCTTTCTGAGCACCAGGGCAGGAAGCAAACTACCCAGTCTTTTATCAAGTCAAAATAGTCAATTCAGGAGGGTTTCTTTTTTTAGTAGTCACTCCATCTCTCTGAATAGCTTACTAGTTGAACCTGGTATATGAACTTCCCTCCAATCTCTATTAAAATTTCTATCACCAGATTTGGAAAAGGCCTAGTGATGAATGGGAAGACAGCTTTCAAGACTGAGGAAAGGAAGTAGTTGGCCATGTAGTTGAGACTCAGCAATGGGAAGGATCATGATCAATAGCCAAGACCATAAGTTTGAAATCTCACATTGTACCAAGCAAAACAATCGAAACATATCATTTCCAGTAAATTATTAAAACTCGATACCACTTGACACAAATAATGTTCCTTCCTATGTTTCATCTCGTTCCTCCTTCAATATCTAATCTGTCACTGACACCATGCATCAAAAAATCAATATAATACCAAAGCAGTATCATTCCAGTCAAAGACCGAAACTCTAGCACGGCTTGAAAATTTGAACCTTGGCCAAGACCTCTTATGCTAAAAGAATGGTACATGAGAACAAACCTGGAAGGTACCCCACACCTAGGAAGGCCCAAGAGATCATACGTCATAAGCATGAAGTGGACATGTGACAGTAAAGAGTTATCATTCTTTTCCTACAAGTGCTCTCTCAATGTTAGAATATAAGGTTGAAATTTCCAGGAAAAAACAACAGGCCCAATCTTAGAGCTAGACGTATTGGATATCCAACTGAGTTCGATGGAAATGTTGGGACTTGTGATGACCAACAATTCTCCCTCTATCTCTGTCTCCTCTATTTTGGGGCATGATGTATTTCACCATGTAAATTCCTTCAGTTTTTTCAACCTTCAATGACTATTTATGGCTAGTGAAAGCAAAACCAGTCTGTTAGATTCATAAGTCAAGAATCTTAATTTGAAGATCACGGCTAGGAGTTAGATCTCAAAATTTGGTCCAGGTTTCTGTCACCAACTCATTTTGAACAAGAGCTTTTTGGAAGGCAGATATTGCTTTACGAGAAAAATCATGAAAGGAATGTTGCCAATAATCTATTCCAATTCCGCTTGTACTTGAAGAGAATAATAGCCATTTCTGCACATACTTATTCCTACAATAATGGTTCAATGATCTAACACCGCAAGAAATCTTATTACCTCTTCAGATATCTTTGCTGTGATGCCCCTTGCTGTCTCGATCACAGAGCTTGGCAGACCAGCAATTCCAGCCAAAAGAAGACCATAATGTGGCACATGGTGTGGACCATCCTTGAGGTGGAACTGGTAATCCATAAGAGATACAACTATCAGAAAGCAAGTTTAAGAAAATTTTGAACTTCCACAGAAACCACCTTAAAATCTAAGCGATTGTTCTTCAATTCCACGTCAAAGTGGAGTGTCTTCACATTGGGATAGATGGTTGCCATTTCAGAGATGCCTTCCATATGGGTAGCAAATACAGTATAACTGCAAAAGAAGTAGAACTTAATATAATTGAGAAAACTTCTAAGTGACCAGTGTAAATCCAACCAAACCCAAGAGCATATACGGGGAAGATATTAGTTGGAATATTCAATACAAAAAATTATAAAAGGGGTAGCTTTGAGAATATGGAACAAATCAAATGAACAGTTAGAAACAAGAATAATATCAAATTATCCAGAGTAAAGGTCCACTTGTTATCAATCAACAGCAGATGCCAATTTGTTGAAACAAAAAATTACGCTTTGAGAGAGAGAAGATGCTCGCAACAGCTCCATGCAATGGCAAATCCATCAGAGGAAGATGTAGCTCTTCCAAGTTCATCAATGACAATCAAACTCCTAGAAAGAAGAAACATCATGAGAAAATTAACATAGAATCACATTTATTGGCAGTAAGTATTGAACCAAAGGTACTTTGAAGAAACATTTTGCATGAGAAAAGCTGTCTCCTTCATTTCTGTCATAAACTGCAAAATGATAAGCCATCAATTGACAAACACTACTTGATATAACACAAATTCATATAATATAATTATTTAGAAGTATCCAGATAAAATTGAAGAGAAATTTTTTGCATGATCAGAGAAGCACAGAACACAGAATACGATGGTGATTCTTCTATTTAGAAGCACAATCAGAGAAGCACAGAACATATGAAATTTTTCTAGGTTTGATAACCAAAGTGACCATTATAGCCGAGAGAGACTATTGAACTTTGTCACTAAGGTGACACTCTTGGGACAATAAATAGATATGAGCATCATTCCTTACTTGATGATTGTGATTGAGGTTCCTATTACAACTCTTGCTAGAAATTGTAGCATTTATATAGCTTTTCTCTTGCATTGACTTGCCTATATTTTGTTTAATCTCTTGGAAGGCTCACCTACTAGTTTATACTGACAAGTAGTTTTTCATTTTACATTTAGATGAGTCAAAGGTGGTGTTGAGTAAATTCATTAGACAAGCTACTGGATTTTTAATATGCAACAACCACTAGTTTGACCCATGTATTTTATAGCTTTTTTAAAGTTGTTACACTCTTATGACATATTTGTCATGTTCTGCATTACTAATTTGAAATCTTGTAACTATGGCTACCATGCATTTGCTTATTTCTTTGAGATAGATTCTTGAAAGGGAGCATTGGCACAATGATAAAGTTATTGCCGTGTGGCTTAGTGGTCCGGGTTCAAGTCGTGAAAATAACCTCTTATAATGCATGGTAAGACTATGTACAACAGACACATCCCCAGAACCCACATTGGCGGAAGCTTTGTGCACCAAACTGCCCTTTACAAGGTTGATTCTTATTCATTATTGGTGTGATGGCCTTATATACTTTATGAGTGTGGTGTACAATTGTGTTATGAGAGTTATCTAGCAATGAGAGGCATAACCCTTGCCTGACAAGAGGGATGTGTCGGTGGAATTGTATGGTTGATGGGGTCATTCCTAGCCATGGGAAGGCGCTAACTTAGGGTGTGACATTTTCTACTAATGCTTTGTACTTGTTATACCTATCTCTAGATCAGTCTAAGATGAGCAGTAGAAGTGTTGAAACAAGTCATTAAGTATACGTACTATTATGTTGCTCTAAGACATCCCTGGTATTATAATTGGAGATTTGCAAGATATTTTGAGCTTTTCGCTAGCTTAGTACAAGCTTAATTTCTTCATTTTTTTTTAAATTTCCATGAAGCATGTTGTATTATGGACATTTTACATTTTTATGGTTTTAACATGTGATTAGCATTACATTTCTACTTGCATGAAATCTTGACATATTACTATGGCATTGTTGTTATTCTACATGCATAATCATTGCTTTTGTTTCCTATATGGTTGAAACTGGATATGTTGCAAGTGTTGCCAAATATCTCCCCAACATATGTGTGAGTTGAAGAATTGTTGCATTACCAAGGTAATCCTTCCCATGCGGGGCTACACACATGCATATATATTTAATGCAACAAAACAACTATAGTATTAAAAAAAACAGCAGTGTGAGTGAAGAAAGTGGTAATCATAAAGAAGATGACAAAAACAATAAGAAAGGAGGAAGCAATCTAAAAAACAGAACTCAAATTTGAACAAGGGAAAAAACCATTCCTTGAATAAGATGGTTCCAGAGAAAAAATGATGGTCATTTAGACATCATATGCATCTCAACTTTTCTCTCTCTTATGCATTTGGAATAAATATGGCAGAAGGAAGAAAGATAGGAATTTTTGACAGACTATGAGCAATAGATACTTTCCATCATTTTCTTACACTAAGAGTCTGTCTTAGGACAGTTGATTAGATGTAGAGATTTTTGAGCTTAATAATGTTTGGCAAATTATGCCATACCAATGAAATAAATCTTGCTATTTTTTATGAAAGGCAAGGTCATTGGCCTACAATACCAACCCTAGTGAAAAGTAGAAATAGTTGGCAAGTGACAGGTGTTCTTTGTGATACCCCTAAAGCTTAAAGAGAAGTTTACAAAACAGCGGTTAAACCTATTATGTTATTTGAAGCTGAATGTTGGACTATGAAGTGAGCACACGAGTAGATGATGAGTCACAGAGATAAGGATGTTAAAGTGGATGTGCGAACATATAAGGCATTAGAGAGAAAGTTGAAGTTGCATCTATTGAAAAAAAAATTTGAAAGACGCATTTAAGATGGTTTGGACATGTATTTAGGTGACCAATAAATATCTCAATTAGGCGATGTGAAACCATGACAATTACATACATTAATCAAGGAAGAGGGAAACCAATGAAAACTTAGTTAGCAACGATAAAAGAGGATAAAGGTTTTAGGCCATCATCTTGAGGATATAATTCATTTAAATATAAATGAGAATATAATAGAGAATCGATTCCAATGGCGTAGGATGATCTATATAGCCAACATCACTTAGTAGGATAAAAGCTTGATTATTATTGTTATTATCAACACGAGTCTAGCTCTAGTTAGGTCATCATCTTGAGTTGGATATTGTGTTAATATTTTTCTATATCATTTAATAAATTGTATATTTGTTACAACCTTGTGCACCCTTAGTGGTGTTATTTGTAATTATGATGCAGTGATGGATATTGTAACGAGCAGGGAGGCTATATAAGGACAGAAATCTTTGGGTCGTGACAGCCCACACAACCTATAGCTTGTGAGCCTAGACTCATCACCCATGTTTGACCCACTCAACTAGTCAAACGCTAAACTCTTAGATTAATGCTAATACCACTTGTCATTGGAAGAAGATGTATAAATCAAGATGGTTAGTCATTTTTATCTTAGTTGTCCCTCTGCCTCATAAATTAATGAATTAGTAGTGCCCCTCTTACCAATGAGTGGATAAAGAGCACACCTTGCCTACCTCTAGGGACTAAAGGTGAGTCACTTCAAGATAACGTGACATTGCAGTAAATGTAAAAGGTGCTGATATGTGGTTAGGCAAAATTTTGGCTCGTATTATGCATATGGGTGGTGTTAAGGCATGCCTTTGTATCATGAATCTGAAGTTGATTCCTTCTTCTCTATCAAATGAGTCTATATGGTGACAAAAATGTCCAAAACACTATTGTATAGTTTCATTAAGTAAATATAAGTTTTCAAGTCCCATACAGTGCTTGAGTTGTACTCGACATTGTCTTCAGTCCCTATCCGTGTGAAAATGCGATCAACTGTCCTTAGTGATGCAAAACGAGCAGGGATGTAGCAACCAATTTGGGCCAGGATGATGATAAGACAAACTTGTTGAAGATAAGTGCTTTTACCACTCCTGGCACAGACAAGAAATCTATAGTTAAGACAGAAAAAAATGTACAACTGCTGCTAATTAACAACATTCTGAAGACAACAAATAACAGTTTGTTTAGGGCATAATATAAGCATGACACATTGGTTCAGAAAGCACCATACATATTTGGTCCCATGACAATCACCATATTGGATGCTTCAGAGAGGAAAAGATTGTTAGGCTGCATTAGTGTCAGAGTTAGAGAACATAAGGTAGGAGTCACATGAACAAAGCATATGAAGACATAAAATTGAATTCATTTGATCATATTTGAAACATACAACAAAATTATTGTGTATGCTCTCAAGAATAGGATGCCTTCCAGCATCAATAGCCACAGGACCGTTATCTGAACAATTAAGTTGGTTAGGAATTTCCTAATACAACTTGATACACAAATTGAGTCGAAAGTAAATTAGTAGCTACCAGTGAATTCTGGTCTAGTATAACGATCAACAGGTTTGGTGGATATTGTATGGGCAAATGAATTCACAATCATATCTAGAAGGCACAAAACCTCTGCAAGTAATGTCAGTATGCTAACATCCTCCCTTATGACATCAATTAAGCCTGAAATTCAGTGTGGTGGTTAGCAAAAGTACAAAATTCAAAACCACACAGATAAGTAATAGAACAGGAAACAAAATTAATGTATTCAAGGAAATTCAGCCGCTGATTTCAGCATCCATTTGACCTACAACAATACACGATTCAGCTGGATTAATTTTATCTCTGAATGCTTGACCTACAACAATAACCGAAGAAAGATACATTGACATAATACACTTTTTAATGGTTTAATGAAAACCTCATCCTGTTGAAAGAAAATCAATTTTGTAAAGACTTCCAAATCAGCAGTCTGTGCCAAATTTAATCTCTATCAGAAACATTCACAGACAAGATTTCAAATTTAATGGAATCTGAAGCGAGCAAAGCATTGACATGGTATGTGCTGGTCAGCATGGTTAACCATTCTCATTAAGTGTCATTCTTTAAATAGAGGGACGTCAAGGAAATTATATAGGATTTTCAATGGGGAATCTGATGGGCAAAAAATTACAGCAAAAAAAACTATTTGATTATTTAGTACATAGTCATGTGCCTAACAACAATTCTAAATTAATTCATAATAGAAAGAAATTTATTATTGGTCTCCGTCAACAGAAGTTACCCTAGTCCATTTTCCTTATATGAACACATTGGCCGCCCTTTGTCTATTTATTCTATTACAACAACAAAAAGTCTATTATTGATACAAACTTATGTATATATAACATTGATTAAAGTAATAACCTAGCAAATTTGTGTTCTCTGAGAATGTGATATAATGAATTACTATTTTTCTTGGAAACACATCTCTCTCTGTTATCTAATGGAAAACAGTTTTGCGCTGAATAATAAATAAAACAAAATGTTTTAGAACTAATATATCATCTCTGGAGAATGAGATTTAGAAATCTTCATCACAATCAAAATTTAGCATGTTGTAACTGACAGAATCTGGAATTGATCAGGATGGTTAAATACTATACATTATGATAATATTTTATCATGTTTAAGTATTAGCAGTGCTAGCATGTTAGATATTATAAATAAAGAGTATAGATTGTTGCTAGATTTACAAATTTTTGCCTTAAAATCTCACACCAAGAATGAACCACTAATTTCTCTAGTGAAAGCATAGGTACACATTTTAATATAATCCACTGAAGCTTTCTTTAAAAGAAAGCAGTAAATGTTTTTTTCCCTCGAAAAATAGACACTCTCGAGAAAAGATTTGAAGATTGTGCATCTTTTTTCCTGATTTGACCTTTACTGTTGCCACTTCTCTCATTAAATAGCATCCTAAGACTTAATAAAGATAAAATTAATTGGTTCAAAGCCACAGCTATAATTGAGAGCTGATAGCACAACCATATTTTGTCACAATCATTAAGGTTTCTAAATCAAAATAGCATTCAGAGATAAAATTAATCAGCAAAAGTTCCACTAAGTATAGAAGAATCCATATATACACATACGATAACAAATACAGGTAAAGTGACAATCATCTTCTTTATTGGAAAAGAAAGATTATAATAACCTTCTAAGAATAGCTCTGTACGCATGAAACATTCAACAGCTGCAGACTTGTTTCTAGCATTAAGCTGCAGCATTTTGAAAAGTTTAGTTATTAAGAAGCATAGATAAGTAACTGTGCATGCCAAATATGTCCTGTAGAATGCAAATAGTAATCGGTGTCTTCAGAAAAAACAAACTCTAAGGTGAATACAAGCAACACCCACAACTCTATACATCTCTTGTGAAGCACTTCTACTAAAAGCTACTTCGAGATTGAGAGCAAGAAGGAAGGAGAATGTCCTCCTTCATCTCCCTGCTCACAACCCTAAATTGCCACTTTAAGATTTACATTAAAAATTACAATTAGGTACTTGGTAACTCAATAAATTTAATTCAAGCCCTTCATTACAATACTCTCCTTAAGATGGTGTAAAAATACCTTTTAAACCCATCTTGTACATAATAGAAGAAGCATATTACTACTCAATCCCTTGGTAAAAATATCTGCTAATTACTCAGAAGACGCAGGTAAAGAATCCAAATGCTTCCTTCTTTTATACTTTTCTTTAAAAAAATGTG
Organism: Curcuma longa; assembly: GCF_044706935.1. Taxonomy (NCBI): domain Eukaryota; kingdom Viridiplantae; phylum Streptophyta; class Magnoliopsida; order Zingiberales; family Zingiberaceae; genus Curcuma; species Curcuma longa. Next base: position 11,265,542 of record NC_133867.1, on the reverse strand, counting down.
AATCGAGCTCTATATGCTTCATTCTATCATGTTGCACTGGATTATTAGCAATCTCAATGGCTGCTTTATTGTCATAAAAGAGAAGTGTTTATGGATAGAGGCGTAACTCTAATTAGAATTGCTTCAACCATAATACCTCACAATCACCTTAAGTCATAGCTCTATACTCTGCTGCACTATATGCTGCTTCTACACTAGCAACAACAATTTGTTTCTTACTCCACCAGGTAACTAGATTTCCACCAACAAATGTACAAATAACCAGTGGTGGATCAACCATCATTTAAACAACTGACCAATCTGCATCTGTAAAACACCCCACCTTAAGATTTCCTACTTGTGAGAAAAATACACCATGACCTGGATAATCTTCGAGAGATAAATTAATCTGGTTACCAACCTCTGATATCTCCAGTGATCTACAGGTGTGACTGAATTTGTAATAAGCTGATGACTTTAATCAATTGGAGTTCCAACATGCTTACAACCCAACATTCTCGATTCAATAAATAAATCCAGCACATTATTTGTGAGAGAAATATACCATGTGAAGATCGAGCAACTTCAATACCGAAAAGATACCTCAATTCACTCAAATCTTTCACCTCAAACACATGTTTGAGTTTTCAAATCACCAATCTCATCTATATCATCACTAATGACATTGATATCATCCACACATACAATTACAATAGCTACCTTATCATGATTGTGCCTGTAAAATATTATATGATCAACATTACTCTGCTTATATTCCAGAGCAACAACTGCTTGATGAAACCTGTCAAATACTGACTTTTTCAACCTACATAAAGAACACCATAGACAACACACCTTACCAACTCTATCAATAATAGTAAATCCAAGAGGTATATGTAAACTTCTCTTATAAGTCACCATGCAAGGCATATTTCACATTTAATTGATCTAATTTCCAACAAAGGTTTGCAACAAAAAAGATGACAGTGGATTCAAAATTTCGAGCCGTATTAGAGTTTCAGTCTTTGACTAGAATGATATTATTTTGGTATCATGCCAACATTTGATGTATAATACTAGTGGAAGATTAGAGGTGAAAGGGGGAAGGAAAAGAAGAAGAAAAGACACCTATATACTTAAGTTTGGACTTAAAATTTAGAATGGTATAGTTTTGACAATATCTCGAATGAACACAAACTATAAAATAAAGAACAACATTATCTCAATTCATTTTTCCGTAGTTTAGCATGCTAAGGGGTATCTAGTGTTGGTATAACATGATACTCATCGACATCATTAACATATCAACACAAAAGACATTGTTTATACCGGGTAGTATCGAGTCTTGTTAATTTATCGGAACGATCCTTTTCAATCATGCCGCTTGATACCGTACACAATTTCAAACCATGAGTCAAATAGAATTCATCTTGGTGACTAGATCAAAAGTCTCATCATAATCAATATCAAATGTCTAGGTGTATCACTTAGCGACTGTTGTGAGAAGCAGGGGTAGATAGGTCTTTTTCTCTTATGATCTTAGGGTTATGCTGGCTATATAAATCTTGTACATGTTTTTTTTTAGGTTAAGATAGTTTTAACATGGTATCAGAGCGAGATTTTCCAAAACCCTAATTTTTCCTCTTCCTTCCTCTTCTTTTTTTCCCCGATCGCCGCGCCTCTTCTCTTCTCTGCTCGACGCCTCTGCCCACCGCACGCCACCGCTCATGCAAAAGAGGGAGCGTGACAGAGACCTTGCCCACGTCGTTTCTCCACGTGCCGCCTGCGATCTTCTCTGCTCGCCAATGCAACAGAGACAAGGCGCGCCTGCGATTTTCACTGCGATCTCTTCGCCAGCCGCGATTCCCGATTTGCGGCTCGCCGCCACCGTTCCGACCGGTGCATCGGCGACACTCGCTACTCATACGCGAGCGAGTCGCCGCCATCGCCATCGCCATCGCGTCTGCTACAAGCCTTCCACCTCTTCCGATTTTTGTTGTAGTGCTAATACAAAAGAGGCATCTATAAGATATTTCATCTTAAATTTTTTGATAGAAATTTCTTTGTTTCGAATAAAAATCGTTACCGTTGCTAAGAAGCAATAAGTCATCAACATACAAAACCAAGAAAATATGTTGTCACGGTATTCACCTCAAAACTAAAAAATACTACTTGATGGAATTTATGATACCGTTGTCAAAAAATATGTTTTAGTCCATAGATGAATTTTTTAAGTTTGCAAACTATTTTCTTTTGCAGCTTCTGACAAAAAGTTTATAATTGCACCACATAAATTGTTAATCAATGTCACCATCACAATCTTTATATCCATTTGATATAACTCAAGATCAAAATATGCAATTAGTGTCATAATAGTCCTAAAGAAGTTCATAGAAAAGTCTCCTTATAATCAATACTTTTCCACTGAGTGAAACCTTTTGCGACAAGACAAACCTTATATCTTTCTACATCATCATTTAAATTCCTTTTGATTTTAAATTTCCATTTGCAACCAATGAATTTCGCATCTATAGGTAATGAAATGAGATACCTAATGTTATTGTCATACTTCAACTTAAAATTTTCATTCATAGCATCAATCCACCTTTGAGAATTTGAACTTTGTGTAATCTGATGGAAGTTGATAGGATCATCCTCCACTAGTCGTTGGAGAAATATTATATAATCATCTTGAATAGAATTTCTCCGTTCTCTCGTGGATTTTCTTAATGACATTTTTCTTGAGTTTGAGAGTATTTAGTTTGTCCTTTTAGAAATAATTTCCGCATTCTATATAGGGAGTTCTTTATTGTCTTGAAATTTCAAATTTACTTACTGATCATACAGTGATATCATCAAACGCAATGGTAGAAATTTGAATTAATTCCTCTTCAAGAGCAAATTCTTTATCTTTATCTCTCCTCTCAAATTTAACATCCTCAAATAATGTTGCATTTTCCATCTAAAAAGGGATTTGATCGTCGGATCATAAAATTTATACCCTCTTGATCTGTTAGAATACCAAAAAAATAATAGTTAATTATTTTTTAGTCTAATTTTTTTTATTGGGCCTATAAGGCTTACCTAATCCCCAAACACAAAAGTGTTTAATACTTGGCCTTTTATCAGTCTAAAGTTCATTTGGAGTTTTAGCATTGATTTTGTAGCTACTCTGTTGAGAATGTTTCTACAATTTTCAATGTTTCTCAATAAGGTTGAATGAGAAAGCATGCTTCTAACGATATCCTTTAGTATCCATTAATATTGGGAGAACTATTCATCATGGTGTACTATGAGAGCTATACCATATTCCTTTAGAAATTTAACAAATGGATTTGGATATTGTTCATTTGATTCATCATATCTACCGTAATATTCACTTCCACGATCATATCTAATGACCTTAATCTGTTTGCCCGATTAATTTTCAACTTTAGTCTTTTAAGTTTGAAATATGTTCCGTAATTGAGACTTCTCATAAATCAAATAAAGATTGACTATGTCGTGGCCGACCCGACCCCTCCGACCTAACCCGATATAGTAATAGACCGAGCCCGACCCAACCCAACCCAATGGTCTACTTTGGCACCACTAATTCTAACCCCCTAAACTGAGTGGATAGCCTAGCAAGCAAACGACCATTTCAAATATTCCCCCGTAATTTCCTCGATCCCCCCTCTTCCTCTCCCGTCCCCTCCCTTGTATTTTTCCCTCGCTTCTGTTTCTCCTCCTAATTAAGATCTTCACGCAGCGATGCATGTCTTTTAAATTCTTCTTATACGATCGATCGATCGATCTTTCGCCAGGTCCATGGAGAGATTTCATTCCTTCCCTCAAAAGGAAGCCCGCCAAAGGCCACGCGAGGTCGGCCGCAGCCTTTCATTCGGCAGCGTCAAGCTCGAAAGGCGCGACAATAAGGACGGATTCAAGCTTCACAAGGAGGAATTGATAGGCAAGGAAGGTGAAGAGGTTAAGAATGAGGAGGAGGAGGAGGAAGAAGGAGGACGTCGGTGTCGCTTCCCTCTGGCTGAGATCGATGATTTCATAGGCAGAGTTCTCGGGAGCCGCCTGATGCTCCGCTGGTCTTCCCGCAGTCCGCCGTCGAGAAGTTTCTTGACCTCGCAGAGGAGATGGTGGCGAAGCATGAGTCCGGGGAGTTCGGGATATTGTCGTCGCTCGGAAAATGGCGAGCTCAGCCTTTTCAGGACCATCGATCTCGTGGTCAAGCTGACGTCGGCGACAGGTGGCTTATCTTCTGCGGAGCCGGAGTGCAAGCGTGCGATGAACCGCGCCGGTGGGATCGTCCACCGGGCTATGTGCTTCCTTGAGGACGAGTTGTACATCCTCCTCGATCAAGATCCCAAATTAAGGTCGACCCCGGCAGCGCCCGATCCAAGAGCAAGCGCCCTTCCTCTTCCGACCGCAGCTCCGACTCCTCTGACCGGTGCTGCTCTCAGTCCTCGCCGGAGTCCAACTCCTTCGACCTGGCGCCGGAGATGCGCCGGAGATGGTGGAGGAGCTGCGCCGCGTGGTGGGCTCCATGTTCAAAGCCGGGTACACTACGGAGTGCTGCCAGGTGATCGCGGTGGCGCGTAGGAACGCCTTCGACGCCGGCCTGTCGAGCCTCGGATACGAGAAGCTCAGCATCGACGACGTGGTGCGGCTGCCGTTGGAGTCGCTCGAGAGCGAGATCGCCACGTGGATCCGAGTCTTCCGGCAGTCCGTCGAAGTCGCCTTCCCCCGCGAGCAGGACCTCTGTTTCGCCGTTCTTGCCGGCCAAGAAGCCATCGCCCGGAGCATCTTCCACGACCTCATCTGCAGCGCCACCATCCCGCTGCTCACTTTCGCGGAGGCCGTCGCCATGACCAAGCGCTCCGCGGAGAAGCTCTTCAAGGTGCTCGACATGTACGAGACCCTGCGCGACATCCTACCCAAGATCCACGCTCTCTTGCAGCCAGAGCCGCTCGGAGAAAACCACGACGGCGAGCCCTCGGCGTTGGAAGATCTCGAGACGGAGATCGCGTCAGTGAACGCGCGTCTCGCGGAGGCGGCCGTGGCCATCTTCTGCGAGCTGGAGAACTCGATCAAGAACGACACGACGAAGACGCCGGTGCCGGGCGGCGCCGTCCACCCGCTGACTCGGTACGTGATGAACTACCTCAAGTACGCGTGCGAGTACAGGAACACGATGGAGCACATCTTCAAGGAGCACCGGAATCACGGCAGCAGCGCCAAGAACGACGGGGAAGACAGTAACTACTTCGCGAGCCAGCTGTTGGAGCTGATGGAGATGCTGCACGCGAACCTGGAGGGGAAGGCGAGGCTGTACAAGGATCCGGCGCTGAACAGCATCTTCCTGATGAACAACGGCCGGTACATCATGCAGAAGATAAAGGGGTCAGGGGAGGTCCACCAGATGCTGGGGGACAGCTGGAGCCGGAAGCGGTCGACGGAGCTGCGGCAGTACCACAAGAACTACCAGCGGGAGACGTGGGCGAGGGTGCTGGGGTGTTTCAAGGACGCGGGGCTGCAGGGGAAGGGCGGAGCGGGGGTGGCGAAGCCGGCGCTCAAGGAGCGGTTCAAGAGCTTCAACTCCATGTTCGAGGAGATCCACAAGGCGCAGTGCCTGTGGGTGGTCAGCGACGAGCAGCTGCAGTCGGAGCTCAGGGTGTCGGTGTCGGCGGTGATCGTGCCGGCGTACCGGTCGTTCCTGGGGAGGTTTTCGCAGTACCTGGATCCGGGCAGGCAGACGGAGAAGTACATCAAGTTCGGGCCGGAGGAGCTCGAGAACTACATCGACGAACTGTTCTCCGGCGACCCTTCGTCCCTGGTTGGCCGGAGGAAATACGAAGAAACATGGAACTTTAGTAATTCTCAGCAAATTCATATTTTTAATCCACTTTTTAGAGGTAAAAAATATTTTAGCAGACATGATAATAACAATAATTACAATTAATAATTAATTAATTAGGACAAAAATATATGATAATGATTATTACGGCTCACTTCCTCTGGAAAACACGCAAATCAACCTCAGCGAGAGCTCCGCTTCCATATACTTTCATGGAGGTGTTCATACAAAATTTAGTACACCATGTTCAATCTGTACTTAATTGTTTGAGTAGTTTTTATATATTTTCTACTATCCGAAAGTGTTCTATTGTGATCGAAAGCGTTGACAATCATGTTGGACTGTTGATGTTGTTGGTTAGAGAGAGTGAATAGTAATTCTTAATTTTATTATTTTGATTGATGTATTTGTCTACAAAATGATAATGTATAATAAAAAATAAATAAAATAAATATAGAATAAAATATAAACATACAAATCGATTTTTATATAGTTCAAAATATTCAGTTCTTGTTCTACAATTTAGCTTCGTAGCATTAGCACCGCTATACTATCTCCTTGCCGAACACATTGTGAAAAAATCTCTTACAAACATTTATTCTTACAAGTAAAATATAAAGGTAACTATAAAACGATTACAATGTAAATAAATAATTTACATACAAAATCTTTACTTTCCTCACTATTGATTATTTTTGAAATGTCTCATGAAGGTTTGGAATGCAGCAACATTCTTCCCCAAAATATGTATGAAATCCTCTACGAAACTTTCTTTTATAAGCTTTAAGTTCTAATTAGAAATCACCTAATAGTCGACTATTTGTCACTATCAATTAATTATTCTTCTAGAATTTGAACATTACACCTAGAGAATGGTTCTTCTAACTCAACATTGACCACAACAATCACTATTATACCCTATAAGTCGACTATTGCAACAACAGTTGAGTTCTCAAATCACCTCATAAATTTTTTGTTCACTGCAACAGTATCATCCGTCAATTGATCATACCCAATAGTCAATTGATATACCGCAAACCCCCTTAAAACACTCTCAAACCTCAAACTTAGAGTTTAGGAGTTCATCAATTGATTGTTATTTCATACCTCTACTAATACCTTTGTTTCAACCTTATCAAAGTTGAATTCTTAATTTGCATTATTTAGTTGACCTCAACATATCAGGACTCCCTTTGCTTAGCATCTGATCAACCTTGACCTATCGGGACTTCACAGTTGTTTAGCATCCGATCAATCTTGATCTGTCGGGATTTCACCGTTCCCTAGCTTCTAATCACCCTTGACTTATTAGAACTTCACATTACTTAACATCCAGCCATCCTTGACTTGTGAGACTTCACATTACCTAACATCTGGTCACTCTTTGACTTATTGAAACTTCTTGTCTCATGCCTAACATCTAGTCAATTTTGACCTGTTTGAATTTTCCATCTCGCGCTTGACATCTCGTCCTCCATGACCTATTAGGACTTCCACTACATGTCAAGTGTCCGATCAACCGTGATCTACTTGAACTTCTCCACTATCAAGTATCTCTGTTGGATCAACCTTGACCTACTTCTCCACTTTTCACTCAACCATTCACATCTAAACCAATCTTGGTCAACTTTGATCCAAGGTCGATTGCACCAATAATCTCACTCTCCAGCAAACTCTCCTTTCAGTTGAACATATTGGTTAAACATTAAAACCTAAGTTTGAGCCAACTTGAATTTAGTCAACTTTGATCAGAGGTCGATTACACTAATAAATCAGAACACTCAACACACACAAATCCCTTAACTGTGATGATTCCAGTCAACCATAGGAAGAAACTAGAAAAGTTTAATAACTTTTTTAGTGTAATTGACCTCTAATCAAGGTTGACTAAGTTGACCAAGCTTGGTTGACCAAGCTCTAGCAGACTCATATTGAGTTTCGATATTTGGGCAATATGGCGAGCATGTTTGTGCAATTTGGTGAGTATGTGTGAGCAATATGATAGTTGGTTGGGTGAGATGTTAAGTAGGTCAAGGTTGATTGGATATTTGACGGTGCGGAAGTCTAATAGGAAGTTGGCAAGAGAAGAGAAGTCTAAGTGGGTCATTACTGACTGAATACTTAACATGCAAAGGAAAGTCTAAGAGGGTCATGATTGACTGAACATTTGGCAGTAGGAAGTCCAATAGGTTAGCACGATGTGTTAAGTCTAAGTGAGTTATAGAGGATCAGACACTTGGTGTAAGATGATTGAAAGTCCAAGTGAATTACGAATGACCAGACACTTGAAGATCGAAAGTCCAACAAAGAATTTGCAAGGGTGAAGCCTAAGTAGGTTATGGAGGATCGGATACTTGGTATGAGATGAGAAGTCCAAGAATCATAGAGGATCAAGCATTTAACATGAGATGAGAAGGTCAAGTGGGCTATGAATGATCAGACATTTGACAATGAAAAAGTCATAACAAGTCAAGGTTGATTGGAAATTAGGCATGAGACTAGAAGTTCAAACACGTCAAAGAAGACTGAATGTTTGGCAATGGTGAAGTCCCTATTGGTGCAAGAAGTACTAGGCCTGACCCTACAGTTTTGATGTTTGATAAGACACCTAGGTTTGGTTTGTTTGACCAAGAGTTGATCCAAACAGGACCTGATGTTTGGATGTGAGTGAAGTCTAGTCAGGTCAATTTGATCAGAAGACTAGCGAGAAGTCTTAGTTGAGGCTAGGCAAGGAGAAGTCCTAGTTGAGGCTAAGTAGGGAAAGTCCTAGTTGGAGGCTAAGCAGGGAAAGTCCTAGTTGGAGTCTAGGCAGGGTAAGTCCTAGTAGAAGGCTAGGCAGGGGAAGTCCTGATCTGAAGGATTGGGCAAGGAAGTCCTAGTTGGAGGCTAGACAGTTTTAGTTGGAGGCTAGGAGAAGTTCTGATCTGGAGAATTAGGTAGGGAAAGTCCTAATTGGAGGTTAGGCAAGGGAAAGTGCAAACTGGATGTTTGGCAAGTGGAAAGTCTACCTTTGGAAGTGACTAGTCCTAACTGGAGGTTAGACAAGGGAAAGTCTAAATTGGATGTTTGACAGGTGTGAAGTCTGTTGGGATCGTCCCGGTACAATATGTGTGTTTACATATTTCGTAAACGTGCGCAGCAGAAATAAAACAAATAATTAACAGTTATTATTGCAACACACATATGTATATAGAAAATAATAAGTGTACAAGGCATGATAGAAAATTAAAATTTTTAAATAATAAATTATTCTAACGCGTACCTCGCAGATGATGACGTTGAGCAGTGTTGGCATCAATCGAGCGGCCCTCGTCCCGCCTCTACTGGTGATCCACGCCAAGCTCTCGTCTGGACAGCTTCGAAAGCCACGAGTCATGTCATCATCTTCGGTACTAGCCGATGATCGATAACGATCGAATCGAGAGAAGTCTTATTCCAGAAATCACGCAACAACATTTGTCGCGATCGTTCCGGGACTTTCTAACTATCATGGAGAATCGTATTCTCGGTATAGTTTTGATGGTCAACCTTTGACCACCAATTAGGACAAATTGATCGGGACCTATTCCGACAATGATGGAACGTTCTCTGAAAACTTCATAAGTTTCCGCGAACGATAAGTCTCAACAACCACTTAAAACAAGCTAAAACTATTTCTAGCCTAGGAGGTTGCCTACGGTGAACGTAACAGCGGTGTTACATTCATCCACGTATGTCAAACAAAGACAGATCTTCGATTCGGCATCTTCTCCTCCTCTCCCACACATGCCCAAATACAGGACACCATCCCCTTCTCTCTACACGGCCGAAAGCAGGATGGCACACATCTTCTTCTCTGTTGTATCTTGCGTTTTCACAGCAAAGTAGAAAACCTCTCCTTCAGCTTGTCCAGCAGAAAGAAACACAACACCCTGCTGATTTCTCCGATCATCCACGCACACAAAGAAGGTGGCGGCGACGCGCTGCTCTTCTCTAGCGAACGGTGTGTCCCGAACACAGGCGGCCATCAGAGAAGAAGAGAAGGAGCTAATCGCGGCTGGCTAGTGTTTTCCTTCCTTCCCTCTCCTCACCATCGTCGCTCTAGGGTTTCGGCGCTCCACTCCTTGCTTCTCCGGCGACATGGCAAGTAGAGGGCATGGCGGCGCGTCGCATGAAAGGAGAAGAATTGGGCGCCATG
>NC_133867.1:11243377-11255435 GCF_044706935.1 Curcuma longa | reverse complement strand
TTTGCTTCCGCTAACACTCTTGCAGAGAAACAATCAAGAAGAATCGAAAAATGCTATTCACCCCCTCTCTAGCGAACCAACTGATCCTAACAATTAACAGGGTATTCACAAATCAATTTTCGTAATCCTTGATCTCGTTCAATAAAAGAAATATCAAATTCTTCCTCTTTTTGTTCTATTGGCCCAGATACAGAAGGAGGTTGTAAATCGGAAGTAGAGGATCCAACTGTTGGTTTCAGAGGTATATCACATTGCAATTGATTATCAAATTCAGATTGTTCATCTCTCTTCATAAAAAATGACAATAATGTTTTTGGTTTTTTATTTGAAGGTTGGTGTTCCATTATAACCTAAGGATAAAAAATAATTAAAAATTAATTATTTATAACTTAAGAATAAAAAAAATGACTACCAATCAATTATAACAAACTTAAACACAGTAATAAAGCATGCTTCAAAACTTGATGCGGCGGCTATAACTGAGAAAATGATTATAAAATAAAACTCGATTGCTAAACTGAAAAAAAAAACAGAAAGGAATGAGATAATCTTGGACCTATGATGTTGAACAGCTTGAAAAATAGATCCCAACTGAGCGGCCTCTATTGTCGTTATGAGACTGAGCGGCTCCTTGATGCGTCAAACGACAAATAAAAGAAAACTCTTTTTTTTCTTTCCATCAAACTATGTAAGTAGGGTTTTTATTAAATTTGGGTTGTATTGGCTTTAATTATTAGGTTGGATTGGGCTGTTATATTGGGCTAGATTGTATATACTTGGACTTCAATTATTGGGTATTGGCTCTCATTGTGGAAAGAAAAAAAAGAGTTTTATAATCAAGGCCATCTCGTTTTTTTTACTGAGAATTAATTAGCTTTCAATCTTAATAGTGGCCTAATCGTGGAGCTGCACTGGGCTGCAGCCCAGTGCAGCCCAGCCTTGCCTACGCCTCTGATTGGTGGTAAGTAATATAATCTTCTAGTAAGAGGTATAGAGTTCAAATCATGATTCATGCACATATTTATGTTTTTTTTATGAAAAAAAAAGAAGCTACTTGTCCATATGTGGTTGTGATATATGTTTAATGATTTATGTCTTCCCTCTACAATAGTTCATGCTCTAAAATTATGCATGTTAATGAACATATTGAATCAAGCTTAAGTTTTACGCATGTTGGTAATTCTTCAAGATATGTTAAGATAAAGTATGATAGTAACGTCTCCCTTATTAGTGTAAGAAGGGAGGTCGTTACAAGTGGTTACCGAAAAGGAAAAGGCCGCCCCTTTTGCCTTCTTCTCAGAGCATGCTCTCTACCACCGGAGCTACTGTAGTTGCCGGCGGGGGCTTGCTGTCTAGCCGCCGAAGCTCTTGTGATGGGTTGTCGTCGGCCAGTGAAGTGTTCATCGAGGATAGCTGCTGCCGAAGAAGAAACGTCGTTGATAACTCTTGTGAAGAGCTATCCAATCACTGTCAATCAACTCTGGTTGTCCGACGACCATTGATCATTTTTGCACAAGCTTGTGAAACTTCCGAAGATTGTTCCATTCTTGTCGAAAAGGGTTTTGGCAGTTTATCCAAACTGATGATCAAAGGTTGATCATTAAAACTACACCGAAAATATAATTGTCGGCGATAGTTAGAAAGCCCCGAAAAATGAACGTGATGTGTGTTGTTGCTTGTTTTTCGATATTAGGGTTTTCTCTTGTATCGACTATGTCGATCGTCGGCTAGAACCAAAGACGATGACGTGACTCGTGGCTTGGGAAGCCGTCCAGACGAGAGCTTGGTGTATATCACCGGTAGAGGCGGAACTTTGATAGAGCCGCTCGATTGATGTCAATCCCATTCCACGACATCCGTCAGGTATACCTAAAATAAATTGTTATTATGTAAAATTTTAATTTTCAGTTATGCAATATACTTATTGTATCTTGCATGTGTGTGTTATAAGTATTGTAATAATTAGTCGTAATTATTATTTTTCCTTCTATTGTGCACGTTTGTGAAACGTGTAAACACGTGCAACGCACCGGGCTAGACCTAACAGAAGATATGATTTTCTTCTCACACGCAGAGGCTAATCTTCTACTTCTTCCTCTTTTGAGCTCTTAACGCTCCCTTGCATAGGCAAGCCTTCCTCCTTTCAGCACGATAATGACTTGACCGTTAGAGGGATTACACTGGTAACACTGATCCTCGACTGACATGCTTTGATCCACAAGGCTCTGAGAATAGACTCACTGAAGGACAACCATCACTGCTATAGCCAAGGAAGAAGGAGAGGAGGAACTCGAGCGATGAAAAAGGACTCTATCAAATTGGCACCGTTTATGGAAAAAGAACAAAAAGCTACGATGAGGATGAGCCATCCCTGTTACAGGAGGGGGAGATAGGGAGGAACCATCACCAACGCTTCCTCCACCGATCTCCTTGAGCCCAACACCTTGCTCCTTCTCAATAGTTGTCTCCCCAAGTTGTGGTTGACACATCAAAGTGGCCTTCCATGAAGATCAACCACACAAATTTCAAAGTAGTGAAAGATGTAGCTTGATCAAAAGGAAAATGAGGGGGACAACAATGCAGGATTTGACCCACATCATTTCATCCATCAAATTATTTTCACCACTTGAAGAAGAAACATCCAAGCAATGGTCAGCAACTAATTTAAAGGTGAATGGATGCCTCCTAGGCTACGATGCAACGGTAAGGTGATACAACCGAATTATCGTGGTATGATTACAATTCAAATTATCAAACCTCTCTATACTAATATAATATAGATATGACCTCCTCCGTCGGACCAACTGCAGCTTTTTGTTTTACCTCCTCACAAATGATTGTGGGGTCGACCATGTGGGGCTACTAGGTGGTGGATTCCACCTTTTGCTGAAGTATAGAGATGACTTAGATTATTTCTCTCATGGAACGTAGCTGGTGAATATCAATATCAGGATTAAATTATTTGGAATGAGATTTGGATTTTTGATGTTATAAATGGGGGTTTGTTGGTTTGAATTGTTAAAGCTAATGACATTAAATAGAAATCTAATCTAATCTATCCTACTTGCAAAGGAATTAATAGAACAATAAAGTAAAACATTCTAATCTAGCCTAATCTACTTGCATCTAAATGAAGAACAATAACTTAAATTATTAAATGAAACAAGACAAAAACAAATTAGATGAATTGAAATGCATTAACAAAAGTAAATATAATGTAAAGGGGAATTAAACCAAATACTTTGCAAGCATGAAAAACTAAGCTACACTAAGACTAAAGATAAAGGAGCTCTCCCTTCGGAGTGGATGATGCGGAAGGAGCCCAAGACCCTACAACTCTCAAATGAAAATGGAAGCACTTCTCTCAACTATGACAAGGGGCTAGTCAATGGAGGGTTCCGACGATGAAGATTAGAGTGTCTCTTCCCAACTAGGTCAAGGGCTTGATGCAAACAAGAAGAGGCAGAAGACCACCACGCTTACTTCTTGGTTGGAGATGGACTTAGGGAAGCTAAGGAGGTGGAAGACCACCACACCTTCTTCTCCTCTCAACTAGGTCAAGGGCTTGATGCAGACAAGAAGAGGCGGAAGACCACCACGCTTATTTCTTGGTTGGAGATGGACTTGGGGAAGCTAAGGAGGTGGAAGACCATCACACCTTCTTCTCCTCTCCAAGTGTGCATTCCCTCGCGAGAACCTTCCCAACCGGGTGAGATGGATGATAGCTTCTCTCAATTGGGATGAGAGGTTGTGGATGAAGGTGGCAGCTAGAGGTGGAGATGGGAGTGCCTTTCCCAATCGAGATGAGGGCTTGGATGGAGGTGGAGAAAGAGGAGGAAGAAAATGACTCTCTTTGCCCTAGATCTGGAATGCCCTTTTATATCTCCCAATAAAGTGAACCCAATCACACATGCCATGACTATGCTAAGAAGCATGGTTAGGCCATGTTGGACTTTGAGGGAAGGCTCCAATCAAGTTTTGGGAAGAAACAGAGTGGGATACGACCAGACCATGTCAGGGGATACAGCTAGGTCATGTTGACTACTAAGGTAGCCTCTTATAGCGCTCTAGAATGGGACATGGCTAGGGCGTGTTCTCTACTGTGATGTGCTCCGAGCTCCTATTTTAACCTCGGTTGACGTCTCCTTTGATCCCCTACAAGATAAAGTTCAAATCTTAGGACATAATGCTCTAAATGTAAGAAATTATGATGAAGCTCCAAATTAACCCTTGTTCATGAAATGATATAAATATGGATTTAAGCACACAAGAGAATTAAAAACGCCAAGTAAGAACACAAAATAATATGTCAAAACTTGGTTATCATAAGGCGACTTGAGGGAAACTTAGAGCATTGTAGTTTGAGCATGCTGGGGTGCTTAATTTGGAGGAAAAAGTTTTGTTGACGGATCCCATGGCTGAAGTACCCGATTTGGAGTCTAGGCAACTCCACAGCCAACCTGCTAGCACAGTATTGTGGCACTTCTGGATTTACCCTAATGGCTGATGAAAAACTTTTGTGGAGCTGGACCAATCACTTTTAGGATTAATTGGTTCAAAGAATTAGATACCTTGATTACCGAAAACAAATTAAAGATGAATGGACATAGCATGACAAAATCAAAACGATAGAAAAGTTAAAGTCTGGGGGAAAGCAATAATTGTTTATATTGTGAATAAAATAATTTGTATTTTATTTAAATTTTATTTATGCATTTGCTTTGAACTTTGCTTTAAAATTTATTTTAAAATTTATTTTTGTAATTTGTTTTGAAATTTATTTTAAGAATGCATGGTAAATAACATGTCAAGAATCACCATTGTCACCTTAGGTGTTTGTTCTCTTGTAAAAATGCTAGCATATTTCTTATTTGGATGATGATTTTGATACTAGTAGTTAATATCCCTAGAACTAGGTCTTTTCTTATCTTCAAGAGTAGGAAGTGAGCTAGTATATCTTGAGAAAATTAAGACTTGACCTAGTTTAAGGATCTCTTACACTATTGCCTAATCTAGGAATTGATTTTTCTCTGAAATTAGTCATGATTCATGAGACTTGATCAGTACTAGTGTTTCCATGGTGATCTTCCATTGTATTTTGGTTACTGGACCAACTCAAGTCATGTAAGCTCTTTTAGAAAAATCTTGAATCCCTAAAAAAATAGGAAAGAAATAATAAAGGATGAAAAAAAATAGTGTCAAAAGTGAAAATATTTTATTTACCCCTTTGAGACCGGTAAAGGTTACTAGGGAAATAAATGATCTGATTCTCTTGGTCTTGAGCTAATTCTTTGAGACCTTATGCAATGGAAGAGATGAACCAAGCCTATGACAGGTAAGTGTCTAAGATCGGGAATATTTAGGAACACGGTAGCATGACAACTTGACTTGAAGTAAGGATTTGATACTAAATAGACTAAGGTCACTTTTACACTGAGCACGAAGAACTTCTTCTAGGCCTTTTTTTAACGATTTTGAGTATCATGCTTACCATTGCTTTTGTTTGATAAGATTAGACCGATGTGCTTGAGATATTTATACTGCTTTGTATTTCTATCTAAATCTAGATATGAGTTTTTACTTGAGGACAAGCAAAGGTTTAAGTCTGGGGGTGTGATGTACGTAGGATATATATATATATATATATATATATATATATATATATATATATTTCTGATGTTTACATTGCACATCTTTCTGTATTCATATCATTTTCGTACGTTTATCACATCCTTTATTTATGTATTAGGCATGTTTTCTCCATGTCCTATTTCGGAGGTCTGCTCTTGTGCTTATACTTTTGCAGGATGGAAATGAAGTGAAACGGAGGATTAACGTGACAAGGCAAGAAAGGGTCGTGCCTCCAAGGCACGGTCGTGTCTCAAACTCCAAGGGGTCGTGCCCTCTAGGGCATGGCCGTGCCTCACCACCAGAGAAGCACCTGTCCATGGCCGTGCCCACTAAGCACGGCTGTGCCTCCATCCAGCAAGCCAACTCCCCACGGTCGTGCCCACCAAACACGACTGTGTTTTCCAATTTACAGATTGGTGCCAAGGCCTAGTCGTGCCCACCAAGCACGGCCATGTCTTCATCCAGAGGAGCAACTATTCGCCTCCCGTACATAGGCCTTGGATGTACTAACCCTGGAGGGTTAGGAACCAAGTAAAAAATCCGCGTGTCCCTTGCATTGTTATTTAATTCGCTACTTAGTTTATTTTGATAGAAACGAACAAATTCTGAAAAGCTACACGCGCTATTCACCCCCCTCTAGCGCATAGAAGATCCTACAACTTGGAGAATAATCATGCCACAATAAAAAATGTATTTGATAATATTTTTTTCTCTTATATTAAGTGATGTATAAAGTGTTGTTAAAATATTTTTAATTTTTTTCCTTCTTATTTTAATTGAACCATCAATATTATTTTTGACTGTTCTTTAATAATGGATCATGTGCAACACGGAATATTAATATTTAACTTTGTACAACACTTAAGTATTATACATTTATAATTAAAATATGCATATCACGATATTATAACAAATTGAATTTTCTTCTCTCAACCAAAATAATAATAATAGAGTTTTATCATCATCCACACATATATTACATCAACAATTTTTAATTATTAATATTGACTAAATTATTAGTTAATCTTGTAGCATTTATCATATTAATATATACTTTTTAATCAGCATTACACAATATACAAAAAAACACTAGCTGTTACAATATATTGTAATAACTTGAGATAATACAATTTAAGTTATATATTAAATAATAATATTACTTTGTCTATGCTAGCATATAAGCATATAAATATCAACCACAAAATATTAAAATTTAGATCTCTTAAAATACATTAATATTTGAGATTTCTTAAATCATAATTAGAGTCAGTGTTTCGTATCATAAATTGCTAAAGAATGAAAAAAAAAAAGTTTCTTGAAGCAATTCCATCTAAAACAAGACTACAACCTTTTCGAAATAATTGTGAATATCTAATAAGAATATCCTATACTCATGTATTGATGGAGGTGGATGCTTTGAAAGAACTGGAATTATAAGAAGTGTCAAGATTAATATTAAGATGCCAGATGTATTGAAGATAAGGAAAATTGTTTAGTTGGAATTTAATCATTATCCAGCTAGAAAAAGATTATTATTTAGCTAATCGACCAACTATTAATTAGTTGTAAAATAAGCACTTATTTGACTAATTTATCAATCGGACTGATAACTTAGCCATTAATTAATTGGTTTATTTATTATTATTTGGCTGATTTTATAATTATTATGACAACGACTAATTAATCATCCCATCTATTATAAAATGGGATGTCTAATTTTTTTTATTTAACAAAAAAGTTGTTATTTTTCTTCTCTACTCTTCTTATTCTCAATTGTAAGAGCGACAATCTTCCCCTCTCGAGAGAGAAGTTTCATTCTTGTAACATATCTTATGAATACAAGAGTGAGTTTTAAGGGTAGTGTGTTATTTTGTACACTTGAATTTTCTACATGGTATCAGAGCAGGAAAGTTGATTCCGATGGGAGATCTACAAGCAAGTTTAACTTAACAATTTTTCTTTTCGTCCGTCATTCTCAATTCATCTAATTATTTCTCTTGGGCTACTCATATTAAAAGATCCTTAAACTCAAGGAAGCTATTGAAGTATATTACAAATGATCCTCCTGATGAGTCGGATCTTTCTTTCGAAGCTTGGAAAGAGAAGGATGATGAAGTATTTATTCTCTTGTCAAATTCTATGGATAAAACTCATAGAACAATGGTTACTTGTGCTCCAACATCGAAGGCTCTCTGGGAGCAGATGAGTAATCTATATGGACAAGAATCAAATCTGGGAAGAATTTTCGAGATCAAAAGACAAATTACAAATATCAAAAAAGAAGAAAAGATTATTTCTCAATTATTTGGTGACTACAAAGATCTATGGAATGAATATAATACATTAAGGCCAATTACAACCGATCTAAAAGTTTTACAACAACAAAGAGAGGAAGATATGATATTTGGTCTTCTTATGTCTCTAGAAGAATCATATGCTCCTCTACGTCAAGAGATTCTGAGGATGAAAAATTTTTCTTCTTATCAAGAGGTCAGAGCTATGATTCAAAGAACTGTGGCAAGCATGAGACTTGAAGCCTCACAATCAAAAGGTCATGTCTTCACTGTAGACCTAGAAGAACAAAAGGCGAATAAAGTACAAGAAGCCAAAAATTTATGTGGATACTGCAAGAAGCCAAATCATACAAAGGAAAAAATGTTGGCGGCTTCATCCCCACCTAAGACCTGATCACTTAAAGAAAAAGGATCAATCATCCCATAACTCAGCCAAGATTGCAACACTGGAAATCGTCATCAATGACATCTCAAAGTTGCTCGAGGAAGTAAAAACATCTTTAAATGATCAAGGTAACTGCTTAAACACTTCTAATCTTTTTTGTTCTCAAAGTTGGCTAATTAATTTCGGTTGTGATTTTCATATGGTTAGTGATAAAAATAAAATTAATAATCTCAAACCACTGGATAATCATATGTTAGTAAAAGTAGCTAATGGACATAATTTAAAAATTAAGGAATTAGGAGAGCTAGAATTTTTTGGAAAAAATAGTAATGCCTTATATGTTCCTCAATTCACTTCCAACCTATTATCTATTAGCCAAATCACTAAAGATAAGAATTGTAAGGTTATTTTTTATCCTAACTTTATTACTTTTCAGGATCTCAAAATGAGCAATGTGATTGGTAGAGGATCTAGAAGAAATAATATTTATTTTTTGGATCAGAATAATCATGCGCTCACAACATGCCAAAAAGATAGTTATTTATTATGGCATGCTAGATTAGGTCATCCACATAAACAAGCTTTACATAAATTATTCCCATCTAAAAATTGTGAAGAAAAATATTGTGAAACTTGTATTTTTGGAAAAGAGACTCGCATGTACTATCCTATTTCTGAAAGAAAATATGAAAAATCTTTTGATCTTATTCATTCTGATATATGGACGACTTCTCTAGTTGTGTCTAGAAGAGGTTTTAAATATTTCATATCTTTTATTGACCATGTAACCAGATACACTTGGATCTACATGCTTACATTTAAAGGACAAGCATTCGAGGCATTTAAATATTTCTTTAACTATACTTCTAGACAATATAATGCTAACATCAAAATACTTAGAACAGATAATGGAGGAGAGTATATGAGTCATGAATTTAAAAACTATCTAGAAGAAAGAGGAATTATTCATCAAACATCCTGTCCATCCACCCCACAACAAAATAGCGTAGCAGAAAGAAAGAATCGACACCTATTAGAAATAGCAAGAACCATAATGTTTCATGCTAACATTCCAAAAAGTTATTGGAGTGATGCAGTCCGTACGGCTGCCCATCTTATTAACTATTTACCCTCTAGAGTACTCAAAGGAAAATCTCCATTGGAACTACTTACCAACATTAAACCAGACATCTCATATTTGAAAATATTTGGTTATGTTTGTTATGTACATGTACCAGAACAACTTAGGGATAAACTTGATAAAAAGGGTAGGCGTTGTGTTTTTATAGGATACGGTTCATTTCAGAAAGGATATATATGTTTTGATCCTATTACTAATAAGGTATACACATCAAAGGATGTGATATTTATAGAAAATAAGTTTTACTTTGCAGGTCAAGAAAAGGAAAAGGAACAGGAAAAGGAGGACATACAAATGTTCCTATATACTCCACAAGAGTTAACCATTCTTCCTCTACAATCAAGTGAGAATGAAAACACTCCAGACTCTGAAGAAGGAGGACATGACACTAATGAGCAAAGAGAAGATGATGAACCTAGCTCCTTAGAGATTGAAACAAGAATTGAGCAAAGGGAAGATCAATCTCAAATTGTCTCACCTCTATCAGAAAATGAAACTAGTGGTTCACCATCTTTACCGTCCCTTAGAAGATCAACAAGGCAAAGGTTTCCTCCATCTAAATGGGTAGATTATTATAATCTCAAAGTTATATCTCATCCAATTGCTAATTATTATACTACTAATAATATTTCCTTAAGTCATCAAGTATTCTTGAGTTGTATTGATCAAATACAAGAACCAAAAAATTTTAATGAGGCAAATGAACATCCAGAATGGAAAAAAGCAATGCAAGAAGAACTAAATGCCCTCATGAAAAATAAAACTTGGGAAATTGCAACTTTACCCAAGGACAAAAAGGCAGTAGGGTGTAAGTGGATATACAAAGTCAAGCATAAGAGCGATGGTTTAATAGATTGCTTTAAAGCTAGACTGGTAGCCAAAGGTTACACTTAAACTTACGGAGTTGATTATATGGAAACATTTGCTCCCGTGGCTAAGATGAACACTGTAAGAGTTCTTTTATCATTGGCCACCAATAAGAAATGGCCAATGTACCAAATGGATGTCAAAAATGCTTTTCTTCAGGGGGAGCTGGAAGATGAGGTATATATGCAATTACCTCAAGGGTACCATTTGAGAGAAGGAGGAAAGGTATGCTGACTAAGAAAGGCTATCTATGGGTTGAAACAATCTTCTCGAGTTTGGTATGCAAAATTAAGTTCCGCACTCATTAGTCTTAATTTTAAAAAATGTAATAGTGATTCTTCTCTTTTTATTAAAACTAATGATAAGGAAACTACTATAGTTCTTATATATGTAGATGACATAATTATTACTGGAAGTAGCATGAACTATATTAATCAAGCTAGAAATTTTTTAATGTCAAAATTTGAAATTAAATATTTAGGAAAATTAAAATATTTTTTAGGTATAGAATTAGCCTATTCTTCTAAAGGGCTAGTTCTATCCCAAAGAAAATATGCTCTTGATCTTTTACAGGAGACAGGTAAGCTAGGAGCAAAACCAACCAACAGTCCATTCTCTACATATGATGAAGTAAAAGATAAAGATGAACCCTTTGTTGACATACAGAGATACCAAATTAAAGGTTAGTTGGCATACTTATCTACTTGACTATTACTAGACCAGATATTGCATATGCAGTTAGTCAAATCAGCCAACATATGCACGCACCCAAGATGAGCCATTGGAAGGCAATTGAAAGGATCCTAAGATATCTCAAGAGATCTCCAGGAAGAGGAATTTGTATGAAGAACAATAATAGTTCAGAGATTGTAGGCTATTGTGATGCAGACTGGCCTGGAGATACTCAAGATAGAAAATTAACTACCGGATATTGCATGTTTATTGGAGAAAATATAATATCTTGGAAAAACAAGAAGCAATCAGTGGTGTCCAGATCAAGCGCAAAAGCAGAATATAGGACTGGCAACCGCAACTAGTGAAATAGTTTGGTTGAAGGCTTTAGTTGAAGAGCTGGGTTTTATAGTCACAACTCCCATCAAACTATATTGTGACAACCAATCAGCCATCCACATTGCTTCAAATTTGGTGTTTCATGAGCGAATCAAACACATCGAAGTTGATTGCCACTTTGTTCGTCAAAAGGTCCAAGACAAAACTATAGTTACTCCTTATGTGCGAAGTCATGAGCAACTTGCATATATCTTTACCAAGGGAACTACAGTTAATCACATGCAGAATGCCCTCATCAAGTTGGGCTCTATAGATATCTATTCGCCAAACTTGAGGGGGAGTATTGAAGATAAGGAAAATTGTCTAATTGGAATTTAATCCTTATCCAGCTAGCAAAAGATTATTATTTGGCTAATCGACCAACCATTAATTAGTTATAAAATCAGCACTTATTTGGCTAATTTATCAATCATTAATTGGCTGATAACTCAGCCATTAATTAGTTGATTTATTTGTCATTATTTGGCTGATTTTATAATTATTATGACAACGGCTAATTAATCATCCCATCTATTATAAAATGGGATGTCTTATTATTTTTTATTTAACAAAAAAGTTGTTATTTTTCTTCTCTACTCTTCTTATTCTCAATTGTAAGAGGGACAATCATCCCCTCTCGAGAGAAAAGTTTCATTCTTATAACATATCTTATGAATACAAGAGTGAGTT